>NC_068414.1:34284958-34469958 GCF_023724105.1 Carassius gibelio
GGCATATTAATTTACTTATTTCAGCAAACAGCTTTATATGCATATGCAGTCTATTGTATTTTGTACAGATTTCTGTATTTTCTGACCTGATGTTTGAATCATGAGAATTCAAGGGTTGCATGTTTTTAACTTTGTAAATAGAATTGTTTTTAAATCTGTTGTCAACAAAAGAGAAAGTGTAAGATCTCCCAGCAGTTTTCCACTTTCTCTATAGTTTTAATGTTTGAAAGCAAAGAAATTAAAGAGTCGCACACATAACATAATGCAACATTTATGAGCAAGAAAGAAATTAAAATAAAATGGTACAGTATTGAAAGGTATTTAATATTAATATTTAATAATACAACTAAATATTTAAAAAAATATATTTTTATCTTTTATTGAAAACTTATTTCAATTTGTTTTTCATCGAATACTTGTATTTTATTTAAAAAATTTAAAATAAATACATAAATAAAATAGTTTTATAAATCTATTTAATAATAGATTAAATAGAAAAACTAAATATATATATATATATATATATATATATATATATATCAATTGTAAATGTAAAAAAAAAAAAAAAAATACAAATATTAGATGATATTACGCAATACGCAATATAAAAGCTATTTAAAAAAAAAAAAAATTTAAAAGAAATTAAAACTAAATAAAATGTATTACAAAATAATGGTAAAAGCACATAACAAAAATGACCAAAGTGAATAATAATACTTGCCCAAATTTAAATGCTGAACAGAGGATATAAAAATAAAAGAGAATCAAAGATGAAATATAATCAAATAAAAATATTATATTAAAAATGGAAATATGTTTAGCTTCTAAAAGTACTAAAATGACTAACTGAAAATAAAAATAAATTAAACAAATGGAAATATAAAATGAAAAGCTAATTAAATAACAAAGTGCATAACAAAATTACTAAAAAATGTATTTGAAAATGCAAACTGAAAATATAAAAACCTAAAAAATAAATAAAAATATTATATAATTAATACTGATCGCTACAGTATGATTTATTGAATTTTAAGAATGCAACTAATTTTTATTTATTTACTCGTTTACAGATTTTACTGTGGCACTTTGGATAAGAGCATGTGCTAAATGAATAAATGTAAATGTGTTGTCTTCTGTGAAGGGGTCTGGATATCCCGGAGCAGGACTCCCTCCGCAGGCGTCTGTCCTCGACCCACATGAAGCATGGAACCATCACAGACAGGAGGTGCCCGTGTGGTCCCCAAACATGGAGGTGAGCCAGGAGACGGGACGCTCTGTGTGAATGAGCGCCGCTCAGGGTCAGGGGTCAGACTCATGCTGGTGTGTGTGTGTGTGTGTGTCAGGATGGGGGCGCTCTGGGGCGGAGTCACCTGATGGAGGAGACGCTCATCAAACAGCAGCAGCAGATGGAGGAGGACCAGAGATGGCTGGAGCAGGAGGAGAGCTTCCTGGTGCTCACACAGCTTCCCTCTGTCTCTCTCTTACAAATGTTGTTATTATTACAAGTGAACTGTGATTTTTCATGCATGCAATAGCCATTCAGATTCATTTACTTAAAAAGTCATGCAAGTCTCTACAGTAAAAATAAGAAGTAAAGTATTTAATAAAAAATAATAATAATACAAATTGTATTTAATTATATATTTAAATAAAAAAATACTTTAAATGTTTAGAAAACTGATATACAAATATTAAAACATTATTATTAAAAGGTTAACATGTTTTATTGTTAGTAGCAGAAGTAATATTAAATGAGAAAACATGGAAATGTGATCTCAAGACAGCATTAAAGATTAAATTGAAGAGTGAATTTCTAGAGTGAAAGTAAAAATCATATTTATTTTATATGTTAAGTTTTTTAAATATTACATCATTAGGAATTATGTAGTTGATAATAAAAATGATAATAATATTTAACTTATAACATTTAATAAAATATATATTAATAAATATAATAAACTGTAAAATAATCTTATAGTATATACTAATTATTAATTATAAAATTAAATAAGAATTAAAAAAAAAAATTCATGAAATGACTCTGTCTTCCTACACTTTCTTTGGCTTTGGCTTGTAGGTGGTTTGTGTCTGTTGTTGTTGTTACTCAGAGGAAGAGACTGAACAGAGTGAAGACGTCCTGATCTCCCAAATTCAGTCCCGAAAACAAAGCTGTAAATCTGTGCGCACCTGTAACCAGAGACGGCCATCAACTGTTTCTCTAGGGCCCTGTGTTTCTCGAGCTGATGATATCTTAGGCATCACATCTTCAGTTCAGTGGGAATGAGAAGAGTTCCCTGAGAGGCGTTTAATTGACACGTACAGATTTGAGGACAGTAGTCAGGAGGGGTTTGGCTGTGATTGCGCTCTTGGACGGTGGAAAGTTGGGCGGCCGCTGAGGACGCGTGTCATTAGGCAGCGTTTGGTTTGGCAGGGAAGGTTTGTGGGAAACGGTGGAAACCTGTGTGTTTGGAGCCGTTCTGACAGCCGTAAATCTCTCACTGGCATCTGCTCCGTCCGTGTCAATCTGTGATTAAGAATAAATAAATACTTTTCTCAGAAGGAAAGAATCCGAGTGTCTGGAGAGAAGACTAGTGCACTTTACAGCTTTACTGTGTACTAACTGACCCTAGTTCAACAGTGAGCAATTAGACTGAAATCTCATGATTAATTCTGTATCGCACTAACAGTACACATCGACATATGTAGGGTTTAATGAATAAATGGTTTAAGTTTCGTGCCATTTCATGTTTTAGGTAGTCTAGTAATAAAGGCACCTTTTACCAGTGTTATTTTAGTATCAATTAAATATTACACTTTTTAATCAACATTTTAAGTAGTTTTTATATTTACCATTTTAATTGTAATTTCAGTTAAAGTTTTTGTAATTGTTTTTTATTATTTATTTTAATTTGTTTCTTATATATATATATATATATATATATATATATATATATATATATATATATATATATATATATATATATATATATATAGTATTATTATTTTTAATAAATAAAATTAGAAATGTTGTCTTGGCTACTAGCTTTTTAGTGTTTGTATTAATAGATTTAATTAATTTAATTAATTAGATTTAATAAATCTATTATATATATTTTTTTTCAGTTAATTTCAGTTAATTTCAAGTAATGAAAGTTATTTTTTTAATGGTTTTAATAATCTTCATTTTTACGGTACAAATTACTTCAAAGCAGCTTTAAAGCAATAAACAAAAAAAAATATCAAACTAAACAAAATAAAATCTAGTGCTTTTGAATTTAAAAAAAAAAAAAGTTTAGCATTTAAATGTCTTTTATTTTTAGCCATCTGATTAAAGTAAAAAATGTGACCGATATCACTTGGGCTTCATTCACGGCTCTGGGAATGGAAAGTCGAATCGAGTGCAATGCATTGTGGGATGCAGTATTCCATGCAGTTGTATCCTTGGCAAATTCAGACATTTGTCTAGGTTTTCCATGCATACGCATTTGCATACTGTGTATTATTATTATTATTATTATCAAGCAGTATGTGCTGTGTGAGTGAGAGGAGAGCTCAGTCGCTTCTGTTTGTGTAAAACCAGCGGGAGGAAAGGAAAGCGTGGGATGTGGGAGAGAGAGAGAGAGAGAGAGAGAGGACAGACCGAGAGGAAAGAGGGAGAGGGAGTCTGAGAGAGGAAAACCATTCACACAGAGAGAGAGAGAGAGAGAGAGAGAGGCTCTTCTGAGTGTCCTCCAGACTCACATCTCTCATGGAAACACACACAGCTCGCTCTTTCCTCTCCCTCGGACACTGAGCACACGGGATGCATCTCTTCAAGTTCTGTTTCGGAAAGACGGTAACTAGACTCGCTCAGTGAGGGATGATGATGGGAAGCTCTTTTGTAGATGTGTTGTTGTGCATGAAATCGCTGGTTTATTTGTTTGTGAGGCTTGTTGCTCCTCGTGTGTGGTTTGTGAAGCCTTGAGATCTGTCCGATCAGAAAGTGGATATATTAAGGAATTTTAAAATGCTGATTTACAAGCCTGGAAGTCATGCTAATGAATGTAATGTTAAATAGTAGAATTAGAGAGTAAAAATAAATAATAGTTTTACATTTTAAAACATTAAATATTTAAATATAGAGAAAAAAAGGTCTAAATGTTTATAAAATATTTTACAGACATATATAAATATGAATTGTTTATTAGTAGTAATAGTATGCATGTGTATTCTAGTTTTACTGTGAGATTTTGGGACATTTTACATTTGTGATTTCCAAGCTTGGAAAAGTCATGCAATTAATATAATATATAAAAAGTTATGAACATTTCTAAAATAAAAATAAATTATATGCAAGTTATGTTATATTATATATATGATGTATACATTTTAAACAATAGCTCTAAATATTGATAAAATATTACAGGTAAATAAATATTAAAATGTTCGTTGTTGTTGTTGTTGTTATAAAAAGTTAGCAAATTGCGATAATCTTAACATCATGAAAAAAAATCAGTGAAAATAAAAATGTAAGTTTTCAACGTTTAAAAAAATTTCAATTTTAAATGGAATATTTAAAAGCAATCAAATATAGTTATAAATAAGTATTACAGATATTTTAAAAAAATGTGTTTATTATTATTCTTAGTTCTAGTTATTCTTAGTATGTATGTATTTTTATGTTTGTATTATTAAAATTTTGTGAGAATTATTTTTCATTTCTAAATTGCAGAAATCTCTTCAGTAAATATAGAATATCTAATATTTGTAAAATATTTTAGTGACTAGAAATCACTCCATAAATGTTTTTTTTTTACTTTTCAAAATTTAAATACTTTCACATTTTTTTCAGTTTTTTTAATATTGTTTAATGCTGATTTTTAATCCAGTAATCACAAACGACTGGAAAAGTCAGTGGAATTCATCAAACATGTGATGTGGTGATCTCATAAATATTTAACAAATCTTTTTCTTTGTAATGCTGGATGATTTCAGTCATGAATCTGTTGATTTAAATGATGGTCTGTGTTTGTTCAGAAGCCGGAGTCGAGGAACTCGAGGGGCAGCATCGACCGCGAGGACAGCGCTCTCCAAGCCCCGGTAAACATTTTTCTGGTCGACTTAGTCGTTCATTTAATGAACCGTTTAAATTATAATAATGAGCCTTTAATTGCCTACATAGCCTATAAACTCTCAAGCACACCCATAATGCTTGCCACAGCACAGCGCCAGAAGAAGTAATGATGCTGAATGTATCAGGGAGAAACATTAAGGAGATTGCATTAACATTTAAAGTATATATTGATAAACTAGTGCTTTCTTTGTTCTCGGTTTAAGAGATGGAGTCGGTGACACTGACTCGGCATCTTCGCATGGATGCATTTGTCTGCACTTTTAATGCAGATTACAAAATCGGAGAATATGTGTTTTTCATATGAATTGGCTAATTTGAAAGTTGACATTTCTCTCCCTATTGAGATATATATTTTCCATGTCTGTAAGACAAATATACACAGAGTTTCTCAGTTTCTTAAGTTCATGGAGACCGAGACGGCAGAAAGCGCATCCTGTTTGCTCTCTTTATTTTACAAAAGCACAATGTTTTGTTGTTATTCTGAGTGCACACAAATAAACGTTGAGTCTTGTTTGTATTACTCTTATCTGTACGAGCAAAAATAAAAGAGTCCACCAATGTGTGCATTTTTATTTATTTATTAATTCATACATTTTTTGCGATTAACTAACTTATAAAATTTAAAAAGTCTCTTCTGGTCAACTAACAGTTAGTCGACTATTAGGGGGCAGCCCTAGTGACTTCCCATAATTCCCTGCTTGTTTTGTTTCTTCCCTGAGGGAGATTTACAGTGCCACGGCGAGGACACAATCTGTTTCTCACTTCCTGTCTGAGTCGCAGCCAGTAAAACTGATCACACTCGGCCAGAATCCTCCAAACACCGGCGACAGGAATTAATTTAGAGCTGAACTACAGGAATCTGAGAGCCTGAGAGGAGACATCACACAGGGAGGGGCAGTTTAACGGACATTGTTGGGTTTTTTTGTGGCAGATCATCCTCTCTGATGTGTAAAGAGTGAAAAACAGGCGTCATAAGAGCCTCAGAAAGCACCCTCGTTTGCAGGCCATAATTACAGCAGATCCTGCGACTCGAGGGTCAGACTCATTTTTGGATTTGGTCTCTGAGAACCTGAAATATGCCTGGCTTTCCCACAAGCTACCCACAATTCCACAGGGCCCCGGTGGGCAGCGTGAACCCAGTGTGCTGTAAAAGCAGAGAGCAGAGGAGGAGCTGTTTTAAACGCTGGTTTGTGATTGTGATTGTGTTTTGTTTCAGATGGGGAAGCAGCACATTTATCAGCCCGTGGGTAAAGCAGGTACG
Organism: Carassius gibelio; assembly: GCF_023724105.1. Taxonomy (NCBI): domain Eukaryota; kingdom Metazoa; phylum Chordata; class Actinopteri; order Cypriniformes; family Cyprinidae; genus Carassius; species Carassius gibelio. Next base: position 34,291,333 of record NC_068414.1, read on the forward strand.
AACACAGCCGGTCATGAACACACATTTTCAATACAACTTATACAGTGACTGAGCAATGAATGATTTTTTGATTGTCTCTGGAACCAGAGTTTACCAGGTCATGAAAAACCTGTGTGGTTTTCTTATTTAAAAAACAAAATTGTTACTAAAATGTTTTGGAAGTTTCTGGTGTTAAAACGTCTCAAATATATAATTGTAATATTTAATTTTAGAAATATTATTGTTAAACTAACTTAGAATTTTATTATAGAAATTTAGCAGTTTAATAAGTTTAATACCAAGTTTTGTGATTTGTTTAATTCTTATTACCTTTACATGTAGTTTTGGCTATGTTATATTAATACATATACATACATACATACATACATACATAAAATATAATATAATATAATATAATATAATATAATATAATATATATGATCATTTATAATATAATATAATATAATATATATGATCATTTAGGGAGGTTAAAGAAATTTCTACGAATAAACATGATGATTCATAAAATATACCAAGCTTTAATAAAATGATTAAAATTACATGGTTACTTGTTTACAATAAGTAAGTGTATAAATCAAAAATAAGAAAGACTGCCCTGTAAGAGACACTATTTTAAGACTTTTACCAAAAAATTATAAAAATAAATATTTTTTTTAAATATATATACATACATATAAATATACAAGTGCTAAAAGAATTATATCATGAATTTTTTCTTAAATATATTTTAGATTCATGTAAAGTAAAACATTTCAAAAGTCTTTTGGTTTTAATTTTGATGATTAGAGCTTAGAGCTATGTTACAGCTATATATATATATATATATATATATATATATATATATATATATATATATATATATATATATATATATATATATATATATAATTTTTTTTTCTGATGGTATTATAATGCTAAAGAGGTTTGCAGTTGTCAGGCAACATGGAAATTAGTGTCATTAATATGGAATGGTGTGCATTTCTCAGCAGCTTTGGAAGCATTTCATCCAATCAGAACAGTTTTCTAACAGAATCCTTTAATTCCTCTGGTGTCCATCAGAACATGTGGCTCCTCCGAAGAAGCCGCCGCGTCCCGGCGCTCCGAGTCACCTGACCAACCTGAACCCCGCGGACAGCTACAACGAGGGGGTCAAGGTACTTTACACTCGGCTAACTGACTAACTTCAGCAGGCATGGTGTTGTGTGAGCGTCTCTGAGAGGTGAATGATGAGATGTGTGCAGCATGCTGATTGGCTGTTGTGTTCTGCATGCTGCTAAATGCACAATAAACTCCACGAACCCTTGAGTTTCCTGCAAACACACTCACACACACACACACATCGAGTTCGGATAGAGTTGATCTTCGTCAGCAGAACACACTCCAGCCAAACCTCCATGAGAAACCACCACACACACACACACACACACACACACACACACACACACACTGCTCAGGGCACAAACGCTTACTCAGTAGTGCACCTAAAGTTCAGCGAATAAAAACCCACATCCATCCTGAACACAGAAAGAGTTTTTCTAACCCTCTTGTTTTTTCAGGATTATTCATCATCTATTATAGTTTTTATTAACATTGTTTTTTTTTATATTTCAGTTAAAGTTATGCATGCATTATAGTTACAGTTTTAGCTTTTTTATTAGCTTTTTTAAAGTATATAATAATTATTTTTCATAATGATTATGAAAAATGGTGTGTTGGAATCCAATTGAAATAAAACAAATGTACAACGTCTTTCAGTTAATGTTTATTTTCATTTGTCACAAACCTTCATTGAATATAAATATATATCATTTAAAGAGGTTCAAAAGATAAGAATGGTTATGTATTTATATTTCTAATGTTGATGGCTGTGATTTTCAGGCCAAAAAAAAAAAAGAAAATCCTGAAAGTTACAAAAAAATTATTCTGCATTTTAAATTGAGTTATTATTTTTTTCAATTCAATTTTAAGGTTTTTATTTTATTTCATTTTTTTGTATATTTATGTGTTTTAGTATAATTTAAAAGAATATGAGAAATGGTGCCAACTATTTAAAAAAAAATGAGTTGAATTATTTATTTATTTTATTTCATTCAAGTAACAAAAATGTTTATTTTCTGGATTTATTTTTAGTTTAAGTTAACTAAAATAACATCACAGGGGTCATGTCCCATCTCACACACACACACAAACACACACACACACACACAAGTTTGCCAATAATTTTTTGGGAGCTGTTTATTTTTTCCTGGCTCTTATATAAGAGGACAGTTTTGCCTGGATCTATTTAATATTTTCATTTTTCCTGTTGTTTGAACGTTCCTCTCAATTCTCTTGAGAAGCGTTTGGATATTCAGCTGGATTAAAGATAGCAGAAAGAAGAAAAAGCGTGTCTTTTCTCAGAAGAGAAACTGAAGAACTAGTTTTTCAGATGTTTTTCTGTGTTTCACACACCTGTCTACAAACGACTGCTAAACACTTTAAACATCATGTGATGTGAGTCAGATCTGAAATACTAATACTACTTAAATATAATATTAATATATGATTTAAAACTCTACTGTTTGTACTTTTCCAATTTTTTGGAGAGATATGCATTTGTGTCTTTTTTGCTAGTTGTGTAAGAGGTGAGTGTTTTAGAGCAGATTCTCAGATGGTGTTTGGTTTGGATGTGGTCTGACGTCTGAAACATCTGTAGCTGAACGCTGCTTTACGATCACATGATCACTCCTCCTCTGAACCTGGAGCTGCATGACTTTATCAGTTTGGCTTTGTTTGCTTGTTTTGCATTATTAATCATTTGTTCTGTGTTCCTGCATCCGCTTCTCCTCCACAACACACACGCTCACCTGCTTTCTGATGCACTGTTGCACGTAGCCCTGGAGGGTAAGACCTGTGTGTGTGTGTGTGTGTGTGTGTGTGTGTGTGTGTGTGTGTTAGTCTTCTCACACTCATCTGATTAAAGTCAACAATAGATGTTTTTCAGTACATGTGTGTCATGGGAATCATTTCTGTTAAAAATCTATTTTAATTGAACATAAAGTACATGATAATCTTCATGATAGTCTCCAAAAAATGTTTTATTTTATTCTAAACATTTTATTTTATATTTTACTAAATTATGAAATAAAATGATAATTAAACAAATGAAGAATTTAGACAATTATATTTTATTTAAAAAAATAAAAAACATTGTATTTGTTGACCTGCATGTGACCAATAATATAAATCAGAGAATCTATGATTATAGATTTATTAATGATAATTATGACATACACTTAAAATTCCAATTTTATTTCAATTGTTGTATTTATATTATAAATTATATGATTTATAAAAATAATTTAATCATGAAAAAACTAATATTTTTAATAAAATCAATCAAAATGTAATATTCACTAAAACAAAAACATTAAATGTGACTGTTAATTGACATCAGAGAACCATAAATTATTTTAGATTTATCAATTATATTCTGACAATTTCATTTAAGAAGCACTTATATTACTTTATATCATAAAAATAAAGTAAAACAAATATTTACTAAAAAAGGTTAAATGTCGTATTTGTTTACCTGCATTTCATCTGACTATTAATAAAAACAAGAGAACTGTGGATGATTTTACATCTTCATAAAAGTTGTATCCTTATCATTTTTATTTATCTTTATCTTTGTTTATTTACTTTTACCTTTTATCATATTTTTGTAAGTCTTGAAAGGTAATTAAAATTAGTAAATAACTAAAATGAATTAAAAGCAAATATTTCAATATTGAGTTCTTCAAGTCTAATCACTGAAACATAATAAATCAAATCTGATCTTTGTTCTAATGAAATACATAACCAATCGAATCTTGTAAACTGATGGAGGATTGGTTGTCGTCATTGCTGGTGTTTTCCCGCCCCCTGCTGGTGAACTAATGCAGTGCTGTCCTCTCTCTCAGATCCAGCCTCAGGAGATCAGTCCTCCTCCCACAGCAAACCTGGACCGCTCCAGTGATAAGGTGTATGAGAACGTGACGGGGCTGGTGAGGGCCGTGATCGAGATGTCCAGCCGCATCCAGCCCGCGCCGCCCGAGGAGTACGTGCCCATGGTGAAGGTCAGGAGCAGAGCATGCTGGGATACTCTCATGACGCCTGTCTCTGTGTGACGTGTGTTTGATGGGTGTCTCTGGTGTCTCCTCTCAGGATGTTGGACTGGCGCTCAGGACTTTACTAGCGACGGTGGACGAGACCATCCCGGTGTTACCGGCCAGCACTCACAGAGAGGTCAGAGTCACATCAGGGACTCATCTGTGCTCTTTGGGGAACAAATCTGTATTCAGAATAATGAAGAATGACAAAATTAATTTTCAACAATAGCATTCTTTTGGACAACAGGCTACAGTTTTAAATTTAGTTACTTAAAGATTTAATGATTTTTGTACCATTTAACCATTGTATTATTTGATTTGAATTAATAATAATAATAATAATAATAAAAAAAAAAAAAAAAAAATATATATATATATATATATATATATATATATATATATATATATATATATATATATATATATATATATATATAATATTTTCATATACTGGTTTTTGCTGCAATGTTATTATAATTTACTAAAACTAAACCTAACGCTTGAAATAAAATATAAATATTAGATGGGAAGGGAAAAAAAAGGAAAATTAAAACAAGAGCTAAACTAAATTTAACTGAAATTCCTAACTAGAATTAAATAAATACTGAAACTGAACTAAAGCTAAAATTGCAATAAGATAAAAGATAAAATATAAAAAAATAAGAGTTAGAGATATTTTGGAGATGATCACTGGATGCCTCAATATACTACAGGCATGCTATAGTTTGAAATGTGAAGAATTTCATCTCCATACTAATAAACATGAATAATAATAATAAATAACATTTTATAATGAAGGTAATTATTTAATTGCATTATATCTCTTCCAGCTTTTTTATATCATATTGTAAATTCAGGACGCATGATTTGGGGAAAATTGGATTTCCCCTGATAAAACGTTTGATTATTATTTAAAATATATGGAGAGAAAAAAAAGTTGAAAGTTAAAAAAAAAAAAAAAAAACTTTTTATTTAGGGTTAGACCATATGATGTGATTCACATCTTAATATGACTAAATAATAAAATAAATGAATAAATAGTTTATTATTTAATATTATTCAATTTTGTTATAAAAGTTTATTATTATTATTGTTATCACTAAATAATTAATATTATGTTGTGTATTCATTCAAAATAATATTGTAATATTTCAATATAAAATAAAAATACAAAAGTTAAAATAATATGTATATATATTTCTTCTTTTTCAAATGTTTAAACCATCAAGCTTTTATCTTATCACAATGATGCACAGAGCCCTTAATGCTTACCGTATTTTCCGGACTATTAGTCGCACTTTTTTCATAGTTTGGCTGGTCCTGCGACTTATTGATCACAATTAATTTGACAAGAACCAAGAGAAACAAACTAAAAATGAATCAAGAGAAAACATTACCGTCTCCAGCCACGAGAGGGCGCTCTATGCTGCTCAGTTCTCCTGTAGTCTACACTGAAGACATAGAGCGCCCTCTCGCGGCTGTAGACGGTAATGTTTCTCTTGGTTCTAAATAAATGCGACTTATAGTCCAGTGCGACTTATATATGTTTTTTTCCTCATCATGATGTATTTTTGGACTGATGCGACTTGTACTCCGAAAAGTAGTTTTGTTGACTGCAGCTGTCTTCTGAAGCCTGGTATCCTCTCATCTTGTGTGTGTGTGTGTGTCAGATCGAGATGGCTCAGAAGCTGCTGAACTCAGACGTGGCGGAGCTCATCAGTAAGATGCGTCTGGCGCAGCAGTACGTCTTGACCAGTCTGCAGCAGGACTACAAGAAGCAGATGCTGACCGCGGCTCACGCGCTCGCCGTCGACGCCAAGAACCTGCTGGACGTCATCGACCAGGCTCGGCTGAAGATGCTGGACCATCAGCCGGACCTTCAACACAGCTCACCTTACACAAACACACCTTCATAAGACAAGAGCAGACGAAGAGCTTTATATCCGCTCGCAGCAGCATGCTTTCTCTTCTATCCAGAGATGAACTTTCTCAGCGCTGGAGAATCTGCAGCTGGAAACAAATCCAAAGGTTTCTCGACATCACTGATGACTTTATAGACTTCGGAGGTCAAGGTGCTTTAACAACATCCTCCGAGAAACTCAAACCAAACCAGAGTCATGTTTAACAGATCGTTTTTAAGGAATCACAGCTATTGTATGAAACCGAGGGAAATCCCAGTGCCAATATAGACACATATCTGAGCACACACTGATCACTCTTATAATCGAAGCTGCCTTCTGAATTCATCTGAAGAGACGTAATTCTGTAACTCATGTCATGTTGTTTTTTTTTTTTTACCACACGCTAGGGACTAGAATGAATTCTGTGTACAGAACAATCGTGAAATCTGTTTTGTCATTGATATAAATAAATTATTCTCAGGAAGAAGCAACTGTACAGATCTTTTAACAAATAAAATGTTATCTTTATCTGTACGTGTCTTGGTCTTATATCTGCTGGAGACTTTGTAGTTCTTTTGACTGATTGAACTTTTTTGGTTTGGTTGAGTTTGACTGGTTCAGTTTATTAGTATTTATTTTAGTTGATTTTTAGAAACTCTAGTCATGCTGAAATAAATTCGTCTAAAATCAGGATCAAATTGAACATACTGTGGATAAAAAAGAATTTGCTAATTTATGAGTTTTCAATTTATTTGATGCCAAGAAAATATGATTATGTAATGAATATTTATTTTTAGATTCCATAAATTAGATGTAATTTAACACATTTGTATCAAAATAAGTCCCTTTGCATTATGTAAGAAACATGCTAAGCATTACATTATAATCATGTTGGACAAAATTATTATTAGTCTCTTGATTATTCAGTAATATAAGTTATTTTATTTACAAATTTAAGCCTAACTTTAAAAATATACCAAATACATTAGACTTTTAAGCTTCCGGCTAATAAAGGCTGCATCTGCTTTTTTTGACACTAAACTACTTCATACAGAAAAGATTAATGTATTTTAAATTTAAGGAAACTTAAGTTTTCACATGCAAGAAAGAACGGTGCACGGCAGAAATATGTTAATGTTCAACAATAAAGTCTTAAAAGCGTTAATATCAACAATGAGCCATTTATATTTTTAAAGTATTAGTGAACAGCTGCATTAAACATTAACATTGGCAGCTCTCAGAGCTATTAACACTCAACCTTTGAGTAGTGTATTAAACACCAAAGTTAACATTTAGATTAATGCATGTTTTTTTTTTTTTAGTTTGTTAATGTAACTATCAAATGCATCCTTATTGTAAAAGGTGACCCAAAACATGCTTGAACTTACATTGAACCAATGAGACATTAGCATCTCATGTTTTTAAGACGTGTAAACAAACGCAAGATTCTTTAGAACAAGTGAACAGTTGGGTTAACCCTAACCCAGTAACGACACAGACGGTATTGAGAGTTTCAATGTTTTTATTAAAAGAGCTGCTTTAGTCAAACAGACCGAAGCCCATGTCGTCATCAGACTCCTCGGACTCCTCTTTCTTTTCCTCTTTCTTCTCCTCCGCTTTGGCTGAAAGGCAAACAGAAAACGAGTTCAGAGAGTGGGTCTCAGTGTATATGAATCACCTGGAAGCATGTTTAGGAGAGCGAGCATCACCTGGAGCGTCTCCACCTGCAGGAGCAGCAGCAGCAGCCGCAGCGGCCGGAGCAGCTCCTCCACCCGCTCCCACGTTACAGATCAGACTCCCGATGTCCACGCTGGCCAGAGCCTGAGCACAGGAAGTGACATCACACCTCAGAATCAAGACACTACAACATGAACCTTCAAGGGTTTCCATCATGGACTGGGAAACACACGCACCTTAGCGAAGAGACCGGGCCAGAAGGGCTCGATGGACACACCAGCGGCCTTGATCAGAGCGAGCAGCTTGTCCTCCTGCAAACACAACCAAAAACATCAGGTCATGACCCTATCTGGATGCTTTCCTAACACAATGAGTAATATTGTGGCTGTACAAAGATAAAGTGAAGCCATCAGATGCTAATCATGGTACTGTCAAACAAAACAGTAGTAACTTAAGTAGCAGACAGTCCATAATTAATACCATAATATCACATGTAACCACGATATTGTGATGCTCAACATCAATCAATGTAACGTTACTTCAGTACTGTGACATTATCATGATACAGAAATGTTACAAGGTGATGAATACAGTCTTAGTATTCAAAAGTAAAACTTAAAACTACTTCGACCAAGACCGTAAAAATAGGCTAACGATCACACAGAAAACGCGCGCTTTTCTGTAAGTTTACGTTGCTATTTCCCACACAAGGCGTTCAAACTGTTGTTTTCAAGAAGAAACACATCAGATTAAGCTTATAATGCCACACTAGACATGTAAATAATAAACTAAGTTAGATGGAAATGTAAACGTTCAAAATCAGAAGTGTCATATCTGAGGAGAACGTGTGCCGGTGTCCCGGATGTTCAATCCGCGGCTCAAATCCCTCACTCACCGTGACTGTAACTTCATCATCGTGGAGGATGAGAGCGGAGTAAATACAGGCCAGCTCGGACACGGATGCCATTGTTCTTTCAGTGGGTTAAGGATTTAGACGTGGATGGCTAAATTTGACGGTGCTAGTCGCCGGATTCAAAGGCCTTAGCTTCGTGAGAAGAACCGAGCACCTCAAACACAGCGAGGTCAGTGAACGGAAAGGGCCGAACGGAGGCGGAGCGATGGCTTTTATAACCTTGTGCGTCACTTCAGTGGGTGGGATCAGCGTAGAAAACGGAAGCTGTGATTGGCTCGTCTCTTCTGTCAATTATTTTGTGTATACCGCGTGTTTATGAGAGCGCTGAATTCAGATATACAGTTAATATATAACTGGACAATGCGCAAGAAGCAAAACATAAAATCAAACCTTCCTAAAATATTAATTAATTTAAATATAATTCTTCTTATAAACAAAAAAAAAAAAATCTCTCAGCTGCAGCGATTTCATCAGATGTTAATTCTACGGTACTATAAAATTACGCTATTCTATTTAAAATACTTACACTTAGTACTTTATATTTTAGGTGTAGTAGGCAATAATAGTTGAATAGTTATTCAAATTAACGAATGAAAAGCATAAAAGCCACAAAAATGAAATGAAGGCGGTAGAAGGCATAAACGGTTTAATTAAGCCTCTGTAATTAAGCAGTTGAATCACAAAAACACTTTTAATTGGAATGAAACACAAAAACAAACATACATCTTTCTCTCTGAACACACAAGCAAACAGTCATGTTCCTAAAATGAATCCAAATTCAAAACAAATCACGTCTTTAATCTGAAACTCTGGTCTTTTGGCACCCTTGAGATCATGTTAGTGACTGTTAGTGACTGACATGACTGTCTTAGTTTCAAAACACTATCTGAGACTGAATTAAAGGTCCCATCGAAATACATTCTGTAAAATTAAACCAAGCTTTTCATAGATTTACTTCTTGTCTTATAATTGAAGGAGATATAGCAACCAGGTCGAGTCAACAGCGAGAAGCCTGTTCAATTTCTCTGAGATACAAATGCAGTATTGTCCTTTTCTTATTGACTCTGATAATGCCGAGCTGTTCTGTTGTGAGGATGTCAGTCTTTATGGGATTTTCCTTTGGGCTTTTCGTCGTAAGACACACCGTACTCGTTCACTCTGGTTTTATCCACTGGATAGAGCCTGAAACCACATCAACATCTCATGTGACATCTATACGGATCTAAACACCAGCTGTGGATCAGTGTTTAATAGTTTCTCACCATCTCTGATAGAGGTATACCAGGAACACCACGTCATCTCTGAAACACGCTAACCGATGTGACGTGGGCATCGTGATGATGAATGCAAAGACGTCATCGATAAACGTATTAAAAGCCTGTTGAGAAACATTGGTGTCAAAATGATAGGGACACTAGGCCTCCATTACTGAAACACAAACCTATAAATATGCCATTTTTTGTCAATATTAGTAGTCAATAATCATTTATTAAATCAGACAACTAATATTATAAATAATTTTATTAAACTGATAGATTTTATTTTATGAAAACAAAAATATTTATGCACAGTAGGAAAAAAGAACTGATACATTACAAAATAACGTATTTGATACCCTTTGCAAAGGGATTAAAAAAATAAAAATGATTAAAAGTATAAAATAAAAATAATAATAAAATATTTATAATTTTTATCAATTATTTTTATGTAATTTTTATAAAAATATAAATTTGTATTAATTTATTTAATTTATTAAGCCTAACAACTAATATGATATATTAATTTGTTAGATTTTATGTTTATTATTATTTTTTAATTTTTATAATAGAAATGCATTAAAACAAAATCATAATGCACAATAGAAAATAAGGAAATTTGTTATGGGGGGAAAACAGATATCTGATAACTGTTTCATAGAAAAAGAGTTTGTTTAGATAAAAATAATTAAAAGAATAAGAGAAAATATGATATAAAAATATATATATTTTCTGAGTCTGACAGCTAATGTAATATTTCTTTATTAATTTGTTGGTTTTATGTTGGTTTATTTAAAATAATAATAATAAAAATGTATTTAAAACAATGCATAATGCACAATAGAAAATAGTTACAAGTTAAAAAAGTAAAAAGAATAAAAATAAAAATAAATAAACTATATAAAATTGAATAGTATATATATATATATATATATATATATATATATATATATATTAATTTTTTTCTAAATTCAGAGGCATGTTGTTACTTTAAAAGCAGTATTCTCTACCAAAACAAATCATGTTTCTTCACATATCATCTATTAATAATGCAAACAGCATCAGAGAACTGTGTGATGGTCTCTCACCTTGTACATGAAGGCTTTCCAGGGCAGATGAGCGACTGATTTCAGCTGTTAACACAAATACATGATCACTAAATCAAACAGTACTTCATTATTCTGAAGGCAAGAAGTGATTAAGACTGAACAGACCTTGTAATTCACAAATAGTTGAGGCAGCATGAAGAGGAATCCAAAGGCATACACCCCTGAATCAGAACAACAACCATCAATTACATTTCCATCGTCAATGTTTCTGAATGAATCAATCAGTCAGAGAAAGATACGAAGAGAAACGTACCATTGACAAAACTGTTAATAATCCAGGAGTACCAGCTGTTCAAACACAACAAATACATTCATCAATGTATTTCAGATAACTTTTTCAACAACAACAACAAGAAAGTGTTTAATTCTCAGTTTTACCTTTTGTACTTGACAAACACAAGAGAGTAAACGGCTCCGGCGATACACAGAGGATACAGCAGATAGGACAGATACTTCATGGCCTGCTCAGACCAACAACATTCAGATTCATCTTTAGACACAGCACATCTCTAAACATCATCAGAAGACTGCGCTGACACTCACCAGTGTGTCGTATTCCTCGGTTCGTTTCTCTGATTCATCCAGCTTCCCGAACTGAAGGATAGACCACACACAATATACAGTCAGAGAATAACCACCGTTAACTATCAGTAATAAAACCACAGAGTTTACCAGGAATGTGGGAGTCAAGCCTCTCCATATGACGTGGATTTTTAACGCTTTCTTCACTTTCCACACCTGAACAACAACCAGAAGAGCGCAGGCGGTCAGAAATACAAAGACAAAAGTGCAGGTGGAGGTTCATTATGTCCACTTGATGCAAAGACGACTAATAAGACAAGAAGAGGAGTGTGAGTGTACCTCGATCAGAGAGCCGATCCCAGCAGGAACCAGAACCAGAAGACTGGTCTGCTCATCCCACAGATAGAGGAAGATCACGATGGTGCTGAAACACCTCCAGAGCACTGACACACACACACACACACACACACACACACACACACACACACAGAGACACACACAAACAGAGACACACACACACACACACACAGGTCAGATCTAGCTCATCTGATGCATGCAAACTACTTTGGATGAATCATTTGCCCTATATTATGTTAAGTGATGCAACCATATCGAATTATTTCCCACATTTATAAATAAAATGTAAATGTAAAAAATAATGAAGCTATATTTGGAACTGTATATACTTAGAGGATAATGCACTTTATTAAAATACATCTTAAAATATGTGACCCTGGAGCACAAAACCAGTCAGGAGGGTTAATTTCTTGGAATTGAGATTTAAACATCATCTGAAATCTGAATAATTAATCTTACCATAGATGTACGGTTTGTTAGGATCAGACAATATTTGGATAAGATACAACAGCTTGAAATTTACTAAATGTCTTCATTAAACATGATCTTTGATTAATATCCTAACGATTTTTGACATAAAAGAAAAATCAATAATTTTGACCCATACAATTTATTTTCAGCTATTGCTACAAATATACCCCAGAAACTTAAGACTGCTTTTGTGCTCCAGGGACACACAGATATTATTATTATAGAATATTTATTTACAATAACTTATATAGTTTATATTTATAAATAAGTTAACCCTCTTAAATTTAAATTTCACAAGAAATGTAAAAATTAAAAACACAGAGTAATTTGCATTCAGTATCATAATCATTTATATATTATAAATAAAATATCAGTGATATTTTATTATTATTGAAATGCTATTTTACATATGTTTTAGATTAATTTGAATTTGTTTGTATTTTTAAAATTTCTGTTCTTATTTAGTAATTTTGTTCTGTTTTTTTATTTTTTTTATTTTAGTAGCTATATATAGTTTTTATTATTTTGCATTTGAAATGGTGACATCAACTACATTTAATTTATACTTATATATATATATATATATATAATAAAGTTAACATTTATTTTAATTTTAAATGGCAATTAATTAATTGAACCCTGATTATAATACATTATCAAAATCCATTGCATGTTGTTGAGTTTCTCTGGTGTGATGGTTGCTCATTTGACCCTATCTCCACTAACACAGAACAGTCTTTCACTTCTATAGATAATAGTTTGCATGCATTTGAGGCATGTAAATGAGGAAGGGTGTTGACAGACCTGCTTTGCTGGACATCCCCACCATGCTCTTCTTTTGTTTCCAGAAACTGATGTCGTTTTTGAAAGCCAGAAAATCAAACAAAAGCTGGAAGAAACAGCAGTGTTTTTAAAGCAGTGAAATATGAATCCCATCAGCATCTGCTCTATGACCAGAGTTAACACAATATGATGAATCTCTGTGGAAAACACACACTTACATGGAAGGCGGCCACGAAAAAGGTGAGTGCGAGGAAATATAGATTGGTGTCCACAAATATCCCCTTGATTTCATCAGCATCCTTTTCAGTGAAGCCTAGAGCGCAAAGACAAGAATATTACTGTGAATTATATTTTCTGTATTAGGTAGGCAGTTAAGCAGTCCAAAACTACACTAAATGACGGAAATACAGTTGTCTGCAAAATAATAATTAGTGCCTTTAATTTAATAGAATTCATATTTCAATTGTGATATTTATATAAATCTTAATACATTTACTTATATTATATATTACAGCTATATATATATATATATATATATATATATATATATATTTATATATATATATATAGTAATTATATATTAATAGCAATATATATATATATATATATATATATATATATATATTATAATTTTTACTTATATATTATATTATAATTATTTTTGACAAAGTACTAATGGACATAAAATTTATCTAAATGAATAATAAATATTAATACATTTACTTATATACATGAACCACTTGCTATGCAATTAATGGTTGTAAAAATCATATATATATATATATTGTCATTAAATCCATTAAACTTTGATACATTGACTTGAATTACTTAATAAAAAATATAATTATATATTATTTACTGTATATAATGATTTATATAAATTAATTATTCAATAGCAATCCAAAACCATTAACTGAATGAACTATATTACTTAAATGGACATAAACGGTATCTAAATGAATAAGAAAATTTAATACATTCACTTATATGCATGAACCACTTGCAATGCAATTAATCAGCTAATATTTTTCTTATTTTATGGTTGTAAAAATCCCCACTCTCTCTCTCTTTTTTTTTATTTTTATAAATATTGTACAAGTTTTTGCCAGTAATAATAATAATACACAGAAATAAATAAAATCCCTGTGTTCTTCATTTGAAATTAAATCCATTTAACCTTGATACATTGACTTGAATTCCCCAGGATTCGTCCGATTCTTACCGAACTGCTGAAGTGAATAAACGGCGTCCTGCATGTGGATCCAGAAGCGCAGTTTCCCGAGAGCGATGGAGTCGTATGAGATGGTCAGGGGCAGCTCCGTGGTGCTGCTGTTGATCTCCTGCAGGAACACGTGTCAAACCAAACACATTATGACTCTGTGAGGAGAAACACTGAGAGAGCAGAGAATCAGAGAAGCACAGGCACCATTAAATCCTTCACTCTGTTGCTCAGCTCATCTACAAACAGCAGCGGCAGGTAAACCATCTTCTTCCCGCTCTGATATCTGCAGGAGAGGAACGTAAAGGAGAGGCCGGTCCATTTATTGCTTTATCTCTTTAAAGGACTAAAGGTCACTGCAGAGGTCAGCGGTGATGTGACTCACACTTTCATGTAGCGGTGCACGTCTCCAGGAAGAGCCTCTCGGTCAAACAGGAAGTTCTCAGACACCACGTTCACGGTCAGACGGGAACGCCAGTGAGAAACGGGCCGGTCCTGCTCCGAGCTGCCGCTTTGCTTTAGCTGCTCCGGTTTCTGAGGACGAATCAGATTGGGTTTAGAGGAGCATGGATACAAAGCTTGTTCAGATGCAGGACGTGGGCTTCAGCGCACCTGCGGCTCGTCCTGCCCCGTGATCAGGCTGATCTCTGGAGGTTTGGGCAGCATGTATGTGGTCAGCTGTGTGACTAGATGCACCTGGTGAGGATCCTGCCACGGAGAGACCCCTGCCTGATGCAGGAACACCATGGCATACAGCGTGCCGTTCTTGCGGGTCTTCTTCGGCACAGACACATTGACTAACCTTGAGAAGACAGACGCACAGATGTGAGAGAGCAGTTCTGGTTTGTGACAGTGGCCTATAATTGACACAAATGAAGTCCTACAGACTGAGAATACAGAGTGAGTGTGATCTAGTGTGTTAGTTAAATACTAAAGCTACTAAATCACCTTTCAAACCTGGTGTTGACATCAAACTCTTCCTCTCTGTGGATCAGGCTGTGTCCGCCGTCAGCATTGGGTCGTAATGCAGTGTAGACACTTAGCTAAAAACACATCCAAAATATCACTGTTACTGCATATATTATTATATATATTTGTATTGCTTAATGGTGTGTATTTTGTACTGTAGATTTGTTGTTTATTTGTATTTAAATTAATAAATTAAATAAATGTCTGCTAATGTTATCGAAATGTGGAAATGTTTAGAGATAAACAGTTTAAAAAAATCAAACCAAATAAATTTGATAAAAATAGACATAAAATAAATTGTATTAAAATACATTACGAATGAAATTAAAATAAATAAATTGCTAAAAGATATTTAAATAATCAACTAAAATATAAATAAATAAAAATATAATTATTTATATTATAACTAAACAGATAAATATGAGATTACAGTAAATAAATAGACAAAAAATAGATTTAAATAAACAAATACTTAAAAAAAGAATATGAATAAATAAATAGATGAATACATAAAACAGATAAAAACGGGTAAATATGAGTTAAGTTAAAAATAAATAAGTTGATGAATAAATAAAAGTATATTAAAATATATCAATCAATAATAATTATTATTTATAAAATGTTATAGAACTAAATATTAGATTACAATAAATTAACTAAAAACTAAATTAAATTTAAAAGACAAAAAACATGTTTAAAATGTATTAAGATATAGATAAATTATATTATATATATATATATATATATATATATATATATATATATATATATATATATATATATATATATATATATATAGTGCATAATTAATAAGAAAGTGAGCAAGGAAATAATAGTAAATATATAGTCCAGTGCCATATTGAGTAAGAAAAAAAATTATTAACTTGGAAACTGAATATTTTTTTATCTAAATTGGGTCTTTACACAGGAAACTATACAGATGCATTTTAAATTGTAGAAAAGGAAGATCATATTTGGGGATCCCTGGCATCTAAGAGACTGAAAATCCCTGTGCTAATGTACCAAAATCAAATAAATAGTCTTTGATCTTTATATGTAGCAACATATCGCTTTATAAAGCCCTGGTCCTGGTTGACATGCAGTGTTTGAGAAGCAGTATCTGTCCACTCACCTGCAGGCGAGGTCTCCCGGCCAGGTAAGGAGAGATGCAGCTGTCACTCTGGGGTTTCTCGCAGGGTTTGGTGTACACGATCCCGAACATGACCCAGCACGTGTGCAGCACATACAGGAGGAAGACCCCCACGATCAGACTCGTCACAGAGGTCTTAGGAAACATCTTACTGCATCACACACACGAGCAGAACATGCTGCTCGGAGGACAGACGTGGAGAAGAGACGAGAGAGGAGCTCAGCTGTCAATCAAACCTGATGCACACACGTCAGTCTAAACCCGCGCAGCAACATCGTTTAAAACACCTCACACTGATATTCTCATGTCTGACCACTGCAGCATCCTCACATATTCCCATTAAAGTCATCGATGATGATTCCTCATGATGAATCGTACGCGTTTAATTCCTTTAATTTGACGCTCGATTCGTATTTGACGTGATGTTTCAATGAGCGCTTACTTCCGGGATTCACTTCCTGTCACAAGGGTTGCCAGATTCCTTATTTTTCTCGTATCGTTCGATGGTGGGTTGCCAGATTTGTTTTCTTCAACCTTTTAATGTCGCTGTTTTGGCCAAATAAGAAGAACTGCAAGCTCTGTAAAACATTTTAAAATATATATCTATTGTCACACATTTAACCCAGCCGTTGATATTAACACTTTTAAACGTATTATCATAATCAAAATATGATAAACACAACTTTTACTACATTTTTGTTTACGCAAACGTTTATTTAATATAAAAAAACGACTTAAATATGAAATATTTTATTAATAAATTAAATTTAGCTTAAAATATCAATTAATATTGTTTTTTTTTTAATAAAAAAACAGTCTTTGGAGATTTGTAGTCTAGACGTGGGACATAAAGACTAAAAATATTTTTCTTTTATTTACCCAACGTTTATTTACTATTAAAGATACATTTATTAAATATAGGTAAATATTTTTAATGTATCTTCTACATGTGAAAATATTATTGTGATGTTTCTGCGTTGTCAGGGGTTCTACTTCCGTTCTGCACAGGAAGTTATTAACCCTCATTGCTGCAGTAGCGTCAAACGCTTTTTTGTCGTTTTGCGCTACAATTTTTTCTCATTTCGGTGGAGGATTTACCCTTAAAATCCACCGCCATCATGAAACTCGTCAGGTAATAAACATCTATATGTATTATTTAATCAATATGCACTAATTACCCGCAGCGCTACATGATGCATTTTGACTGATGGAGTTAGATTGTCTGTTAGCTGTTAGCTACAGCAGGCGGGAATGAATGAATGAACCTGAATATATGTGTTTGAGGTCGTCTTCTCTTTATTGTCTTGTTTTAAATGCACTTGTTTATTTTTTAACATGTAAGTGGTGGTTTAAGTCACCATTTATGCATTTAAAACATTAGTTTGTAGATGCTGGGCTTTAAATCTAACAAATGCAGCAACACAAACAATCACGTTTAATGCTAGTAACGTTCTGTTTGCCTATTAATACAAATAAAATCTGCAAAACCCATGCATATATAGATTTGAAATATTACCAGAGAAATATTATACTATTAAAACCAAATTACGAGGTTTAAAGTACAATTTCAGATTTCTGTTTAATATTGTTAGTTATGGGATTTCTACAGAAACAATACAATGAAGCCAGTGTGTAATGAATTTGACCAAATGCGTTGTTTGTTATATTTCTGCTGTTCTAAGGTAATTTCTAAGCATGATGAGTGCTTCAGTAATTGTTTGTGATTGTGATCCTGCAGGTTTTTGATGAAACTGAGTCATGAAACAGTCACCATTGAACTGAAGAATGGCACACAGGTCCACGGCACCATTACAGGTCACTATGATTAATAATAATAATAACCTAGTATTTCAAAGTATCTTCCTCAAGTTGAGTAATCCTCAAACTGACAGCTGTCTTTGCACTCTTTAATTCCTGTACACAGGTGTGGATGTCAGTATGAACACTCACCTCAAAGCTGTGAAGATGACCCTCAAGAACAGAGAGCCCACTCAGCTGGAGTCTCTCAGTATTCGTGGAAACAACATCCGCTACTTCATCCTGCCCGACAGTCTTCCTCTGGACACGCTGTTGGTCGACATCGAGCCCAAGGTCAAGTCGAAGAAGAGAGAGGCTGGTGAGTGCTGGAGAATACAATCTAAACCCAATCTGACATTGAGACACAGACTGATTGATTGTGAAAATGTTGGTTTGTTTCCCTCTCTGTGTTGCAGTGGCTGGCCGTGGTGGGGGGCGAGGAAGAGGACGGGGTCGTGGCAGAGGAAGAGGACGTGGACGCGGCGGCCCGAGGAGATGAACGTCGCAAGCCACTGTACATTTGTGTGCTTTGTACAGCATTTGTTTCTATTTCTTTTCATTTAGAAAATATTTTGATTCTCAATTGTTTGAATTTTGTACATTTAAATTCATTTCTTTTGAAAACTGATTTTGAGTTTTGTTTAGCTGCTGAGCTGTTTGTACTAATCATAAGGCAGTGATGTTTCTGCGAAGGTGTCTGGTTGTTTTTCTACATTCATGTCAATAAACTGCTTGATTTAACTTGTGTAGGTGTTTACTGAAGGGTGTTACTATATGTTAATGGCCACTCCAAAAAACCATCTCCATCATGTGTCTCAAGTTTGCTAGTCAGGGGGAAACCTGGAAATACAAAGGGAAAAGAACAAAAATATTGTACCAACAATATAAAAAAAAGTTTACAGCTTACCTGTTTTATTGTACATTTTATTTTGAAGACCGATCAAACACCCTGAAACTGAACAAATCGGTTCGTTTAAATAAGCCCATTACACATTTTTCCTTTCATTGTGCAAAATATAAAAAAAAGGAGGCAAAAGCATGGACATCAATCTAAACTGGGTGCTCGACCAAAAAAACAAGCAGAAAAATATTTGAATGTAAAGACTATCATAGTTAACATAGAAATACAATTATTTTTCATTGTACTTTTACAATATAGTGTACAAAATACTAACCACCTCACAGATTCCTCCTTGTGAAAATGTCTTTGTGTGCCATTTATTCTAAAGAGTCTACTCACGAGAATGATCCCTTAGCGAATCGTTCACCATTAGCCAGCTGTCTTTTAGCTCAACAGACCGCAGGGAACAAACTGGAGCTTTCTAAGGTTATAAAAGCCCTCGTGTTGTTTTTAAAGCAATTATGGATTTCTTCCCTTTACGTTATTTAAGGTACAGTGTTAGTTATTTTATTTATGCCATTAATTTACTGAAAGAGAGACTTCAACTAAAAAAAACCTTCAGCTGTGTTTCAGGATACAGGTCAACATACACACCATTGGAATAATTGCCATATTAAGAAGTTAATGAATGGAGATATATACATACAAAGACAAAATACTAGACACTGAAATTGTTGTCTACCTTAAAATAATATTGGATAGAATGAATCATTGCTGTAATCACAAATAAATACACTATATAAAAACAACTGAAAGGATTTGTAAGGAAATAGCATTTTGAAACCGTGTTACCATTGTAAACTTGTTTAAAAAAGTGTTTTCAAGATGCAATGGACCCAGTATAAAATTTCCCCTCTAATTACAGAACTGTGTGGCTAGGTATTATGTATTTACTCGTTTACTGATTTATACAAAATAGTCTAAGTTTATATGATTATTATTTTTTTTATTTTAGAAAATATTTTTTTTAAGTGGGAAAAAGAAGAAAATACATAGATCATATATCTAATATCAGTATTTCATGTCCATTTATTTATTCTGCAAGTAGCTTTGTATGCTGGTTTACTACACATTATACTGCTACAAGCACATCATAGAAACACACCCATTTATTACTTTAGTCATTAATAAAGGAAAAAAAGCATATAAAAGGATTTGCATCATTAGCTTAGTCACATAAATAAAAGATTAGTCACTTAGATTAGTCACATAAATAAAAGTTTTAAAAAAAAGTAACATCTATATTGTGCATCCTTTTTTGCACCCTGTAAAGCTTCTATATGTTGAAAATGTACTACTCAAGAATTAAAATATCTGTATTTAGGCATGTTTTCTGTATCTTGCATGTTTTTCAGACAGGAACATGTTGATGAAGGTTAGTACAGCCCATTAGAGGTCAAAGTGTTAAAGAAAGTGTCACTTTTCTGCCAGACGTGTAAGAAAATCTAATTTCAGACCCTGTTTACCTTCACCACAGTATAAAAAGGTACATTTTACTGTCCAGAATTAGCCTGACTGACCAAACTAAAGCATACAATTTTAATACAGTTCACAAAGTGGACAGTTCACCCCTCTTATCAAATATTACCATGTTTAAAGTGTAACTTTCACCTTTTTTCAATATAGTTGTATTTTTAACGTTACATACAAGATTATCATAAGACCTCTCTGACGATAACCATCATGATAAGTGTCAGTGAAGAGTCTCTTCTTCATTTAAAAGTTTATCTTATTCTTCATCTAGGTTGTGTATTTAGGAGCTCAAAACTTACCTTTTTTTTCAAGTTTATCATGTCTCCCAATTATAAATAAAGTCCCAGTCTTTATCCCAATGCTAGACACATGTTTGGTTGAAATCTTTACTAATAAGAACTGAACAGAAGGTACACTGATAATCACAATCGGCTAAAAATTATGTAAAATGATGATGAAAAATGGGGCTCCAGTACAAATGTCAGTTCTTAAGAAGAAACAAAAGGTTTCTTTGTTTGACTTGGAAAGTTCATATGTTCACATTCATGTCATGATCACTATGGGTTTGTGTCTGTTGATTCGGTTGATTGTGATGTCTGTCTGTAGTGTCTCTTTTTTCACCAGAGATCAGACTAAAATCTAAAACCTGAAAGTAAAACACAAAACAGTCAAATGTGGTGACATTACTGCATTATCAACAAAAACAAACTTTTCTCTATTAAGATGATAGTATAATCCTGTGATAAGTAGTGTCTAAAACACCCATTTAATCATCCAGTTTATTCCAAACTGTCAATTCCAAAATGCCATGGATGGTGACTTTTAACCACATTAAGAAATGTGTGATACATATTATAATGGACAATATTAATAAAAAAAATGTGAATTTTACTATTAATGTCCCAGAGGGTCTGTTTAACACAAATATTGATAAACTGGAATACCAAAAAATATTAAAAATATCATTTATATACTCAAAGATTATTCAAATTACTATAAGCAGAATACAACTATTGTATATAGTATAAGTATATGGTACGAGTACATATATGGATATTTTTTGTTATTACTACTCACAGAAACCTCTGCAGTCCAAATTGTTTATCTTTTTTCATATCAGAAAGCAGCTTCACTGCTGAATCTCCTAGTTTATTTCCAGTCAGATTCAGCTCTCTCAGGTGTGAGGGGTTTGATTTCAGAGCTGAAGCCAGAGCAGCACAACCTTCATCTGTGACTCCACAATCCCTCAACCTGTAGAGAACAATGACAGTTTTCACTCTCTCGGTTCAGGATCTACAGCAACTTCACAATCAGATAGAGCGACTTAACACACAACTTGATTAACCGGACTCATCATGGTAGGAATGCATGTATCTTCACAGAAACTGACATATGATACAGAATCTGTGAGTTCATCCAGATCAGTGGCTGCAGCTTCAAAAACACTCCAGTCAGTGCAGTCAAAGCAGACTAATATATCCCACTCTGCTTCATTAGTCCATCTATTTACAGTCCTTATTATGGGTTTAGCTGAATTAGGTTTCTCCCTGTAGCTCAGTGTAAGGTAAACTAGACGGTGATCAGAGAATCTGAAAACTGAATCATGACTGTGTATCATTGTATCTCAGTATTTTTATAGATTACCAGAGTTTTGCTTCATTAAAATCCCCATTAATTATTATAAGAGTCTGAGCACCATTCCCTCATTTCAGTTATTCATTCAGTCAGCTGTTGCAGTAATTTGCTCACATATGCATTTAAAATAACATGCCTCACGGGTGTTTATCATTTAGGGTTAGATGTAAGGAGGACTTTATTGTCGCAAACCAGCATCCATTTAATAATTTATATTAACAATATAATTAACTCTCGATATGTTATTATTGCAGACTGTTGTATAATGTACTATAATAGCGTGGTGCATCTATCTGGCACTATTTGCACTAAGTAATAGCATTTAACTACTATTGTTGCAAATAAAATACTCCTATTTTTAAATAGTGTAAATAGAATCTTTATTAAGATAATATGCTATTTTCACTCATTGCAAAGCTGCTGCCATGAGGAAAGTAGAAGTAGAAGAGAGGAGTAGAAAGGTTTACAGATTATGAAAAGCAGAGAGCACATCTACTTCAGAGTTGAACATTCAACAAAACATCTGAAAAAATAAATAAATAAAATTGTCTTGTGTATGTTGCCTTATGTTCAGTAGTTTGTCTCCGGTAAAACTGATAGGAAAAGATTGAGTAAACAGAACAAACAAATTAAAACAGCAAAAAAAGAGCTGAAGTTTACAGTGCCCTCTTGATCACTGAAATGTACGCTGTAATTGCTGTAATGGTTTTGCATTTTTTTATTTTAAAATAATATGCCAGTGATTATATTAATTTGAAACATTAAAAAGATGCATGTCCAGTAATATGTTTTTTTTTTCAATTAACTGGTGAAACCACAAATATGAAGACTAGCACATATTTGCCCAAATACATTATTGCACATACATTATATTCAGTATTATATCCAGTATTTTAATATCATTCATTCTCAATAAACTTTCATTGCTTATTGTGTGCTTGACAAACAAATATAAACAATGGTGTTCAATTATTCACGTAAGTGAAGTGATTAGAAAGACAATAAAACCTGGACATTACAGAAAATGTCAGGACCTTTTTTATTTTTAATGTACTCCAAAATCTTCAACACTTTGTATGAAAACAGTTAAAATTGACAAAAACTTTTAATAAACTGAAGATTAAAAGAAAAAAAATCTTCACTTGTCTGAAGATCTTACCACAGTGTCTCCAGTTTACAGTGAGGATCCTTCAGTGCATCAGAGAGCAGCTTCAGTCCTGAGTCTCCTAGATTATTATAATTCAGATCTAGTTCTCTCAGGTGTGGGGGGTTTGATCTCAGAGCTGCAGCCAGAGCAGCACATCCTTCATCTGTGACACCACAATCCCACAACCTGTAGAGAACAATGACACTCTTCAGTCTCTTAGTTCAGGATCAGTGCTTTGATCGTGGTGGTACCATTGCTGTCTATAGGGTCAGAGAGCTCTCGGATTTCATTAAAAAAAGTATCTTCATTTGTGTTCTGAAGATGAACGAAGTTATACAGGATTTAAATGACATGAGGGTGAGGGTGAAGATTCAGACCCACATCCATATAGGTATGTGAGAGTTAAAGGGATAGTTCACCCAAAAATGAAAATTCTGCCATCATTTACTCACACTCATGTCGTTCCAAACCTGAATGAGTTGCTTTCTTTTTTGAACATAAAAGAAGATATTTTGAAGGTTGCTGGTAATCAAACAGTTGGTGGTTGCCATTGACTTCCAGAGTAGGAAAAAAATACTATGGAAGTCAAGGGGAACCACCAACTGTTTGATTACCAACTACCTTCAAAATATCTTCTTTTATGTTAGATATAAGAAAACAACTCATACAGGTTTGGAACGACATGAGGTTGAGTAAATGATGACAGAATTTTCATTTTACCGTGTCATAATCTTTATGTATCTTCCAATCGTATGTATACTAGTGCTAGTGCTCGTATGTATACACAAGCAATCCCACGGATCTTAATGAACTTTGTTTTTCTGCTTCCATAAAAGTGAACATATATATTATTTCATTGTTTATCTAAAAGTGCTCTTTTTCTTGTTTTAAACCTAGCCAAAAACCCATGTGACTGTGTTTCCATGTCAATCCATGTTCATTTTTCCCGCAAACTATGCGCTTTCACTTTAATTTAGCGCCTGCAGCACAGCAAAAATAGACTCAGTACGTTAACAATCACTGCACTGCTGCAGAGCACCGCTCCTTGAACACCCTGACCGAAACCTCGTGCAGCTGGAATCCGTTAATACGCACAGCAGACAGACTGTGTGAAACAGGCGTTATAATGTAACACCAGAGCACAGCTGAGTTTACCCTCACCATGCCTCGCAGTCGCTGCTTAGAAGTGTAACATTGTGAGGGGTCCATCTGAAACAGTGTCGCGGCCGCGGCGCAGCAAAATGTTCATTCTGAACGCTGAGTAATTAAATACACCGGTATGGCGGTATATTCAAAATGAACATTATAACGAAAATATACACTAGTTTTCGGTATGAACCGGCTTACCGCCCAGCACTAATGTATACTATCATAAAAAATGACGCAAAATTGTCAGACTGACACCTTTTAAAAAACCTAATGAATATTAAAAAACATTTATCTTTTTTTTGTTTTTGTTTTAACTTTGTTTCATTGTATCATACAGTACATTAATCCTAGTAGAAAGAGAAAGAAGATTTTGAGACATTTATACAATCTTACCTTAGTTTCTCCAGTTGACAGTGAGGATCCTTCAGTCCATCAGAGAGCAGCTTCACTCCTGAATCTTGTAGTTTATTTCTAGACAGATTCAGTTCTCTCAGGTGTGAGGGGTTTAATCTCAGAGCTGAAGTCAGAGCAGCACAACCTTTATATGTCACACCACAATGGTTCAACCTGTAGAGAACAATGACACTTTTCTTTAGTCTCTCAGTTCAGGATCTACAGCT
This sequence comes from Carassius gibelio, assembly GCF_023724105.1. Lineage (NCBI taxonomy): Eukaryota > Metazoa > Chordata > Actinopteri > Cypriniformes > Cyprinidae > Carassius > Carassius gibelio. Next base: position 34,316,512 of record NC_068414.1, read on the forward strand.
CAGGGGTCTCATTTATAAAACTCTCTGTAGATTTCATACTAAAATTTTACGTAGGCACAAAAGCTAGATTTTGCGTAGTCCCAAAAGTTTTCAGATTTATAAAACCAGTCATACTCCAGAACCTCAGCAAAAATCTCTTTATAAATTACAGTCAGGGATAGATTGTGTGTACGTGCACCTCTACCTTGTCTCCTCCCAGAAATCACCATATATGGAGCTTACAAGGCCTTGTTTTACTATGCATAACCTCATCTGCATATCATTTCCATGGCAATTCCCATGCATGTGACACCATGTTTAACACAGAGACAGTAGGCAAATAGTATCCTTGCTTTGTTTTAGAATAAATATATGAAAATATGCATAAAAAAACAAAATGGTTTCAAGTAGTTCTCATATATATTTTAGATGATCTCATTCTATTACACTGGCCAAATAGAATTTCAATTATTTTAAACAATTAAAATAAAATTAAATGCATGCAGTTTTGCTGATAAGATAATATTTTAGTTATTTTAGTGGAAACAGCTTTGCCCATATTTATAGCAGTGTATTGTACGATTCGGCGCATCACTGACAAACTATTTTAAAAAGAAAACATGCAAATCTTACCTTTTTCTCCTAGTTATGTCCTTCAAATATAGTGAAATGTTTCATAATGTTGTAGAGATTAGTTTACATGACATTAACACCTCCGTGCACCTGTGGTTGTACAGCAATCCAGTAGTGTACATTATCGCAGTAAGTGTTATTGTATTTATCATAACATGTGATCTGTAGTTTAGTTTAAAGATCAATTATTGGGCACCTATAGCACTCCTCACTGTTATTAAAAAATAACATCACAGGAAAATTATGTTTATTGTTAATGAATTTACGCAATTATGTTGTTTGTAAAATTATGTAATTTCAGTGTTATTTTAATGCGAGTGGAATATTTAATGTAAATGTGTATATCGACATGAAAACAGAGTTTAAAATCATTGTTTACTTCATTACTTTTCTCACTCCATGAAAAAGAGTTCATACGCATGGTCTAGAATGTCCATATGGTGCGTCCTTATTTATGGCAAGTTTACTTTTTATAAATCACGATTTGTGCATCAAAAATTGTTTACGCATATATTATGCCCATTTGGTGCATACGCAACATTTATAAATGAGACCCCTGATCAGCAGGTACTTCACTATCAGAAAGAGAGACTCAATCCACGCTAATGCACGACAAGATTAACAGCTCCAGTCTAAGGTTCAGACCCACTTCTATATGGGTATTTGAGAGTTAAATTTACTTTTACCATATAAAATATTTTATGTGTCATCCAATTATGTGTTTACTGTCATAAATTCAGTAAAATTACGTCAGACTCAGACACCAGGTAAAGAACCTAATAAAGATTTTTAAAAACACAATCTTCAGTTACCTGACAGGACACTTTAAAGTCTTTCTTTTGTTTTAGTATTTTTTTCTATTTTTAGTATTTTTGAATATCTTTCATTAATCATAGTAGTAGGAGAATTAACATTTTGACACATTTATACAATCTTACTGCAGTGTTTCCAGTTTCCAGTGAGGATCCTTCAGTAGATCAGAAAGCAGATTCAATCCTAAGTCTCCTAGTTCATTTAGAGACATATTCAGATCTCTCAGGTGTGAGGGGTTTGATCTGAGAGCTGAAGCCAGAGCAGCACAACCTTTAAATGTGACTCCACAATCATACAACCTGTAGAGATTCAAAAACATGAATGATGAACTGACACCAGATGTAATTAAAGAAAAAATATGAAAACAACAAATTTCATATAGAAAGTAAAACATACATATAAACATAAATAGAGAACAAACAGACACTATTACAGTTTCTGTTGCTGTTTGCTGAGAGTTTTGTTCCCTGTCTGTCACATCATCTTCAACACGTCTCACACACTGATCTCTACAATCATCAGCTCTCGCACAGAAACACTAAAATCCTCATCAGCTGCTTTAGTAAGTGTGCGATTTCACACTCCAAGGGTCTCAGAAATAAAACTTAGGGTATATTTCACTCTTAAAGTGTTAACAGATAAAAGATAAAAAAAATAGATTTTGCTTTTGCCCCCCAAAAAATAGATCTGTTTTTAGTGTTACCTATAAGCATTATTCTCACCACAATATTAGCAACAGGGATGTGCACAGCGGGGTGACTATGGCCCCAAGCCACATCCCCTTTGCCCCCATGGCTGAGGTTCCCCTCTATCAGCCAGAGTATGGTATATGAATGGAGTGGATTTAAATCCACACTAAAAGCATTCTGTAATGACTCTGCTGCTCCAGATCCACTGCGGTGTTAGCATTTCTTGCTTGCACATTTGCTATGCTCTCTTCTGACCACTATGGCAACTTTCATTTTACATTCCAGTTTATGGTGAACCTGCAGAAACTTGTCTACAGGGTTTTTGATTTGTTTGTTTGTGCTGATTATGGAAATTGTTGTCTGTGTTACAGAACTGACAAGTGGACTAGTGAAGTGACCAGTGCTGCATATTTTATTTGTATATTAACACATCATGATCATGACTTCTGCCTTTCATGATGAAATAAACATCTGCGGAATTGGTGTGCAAACAAGCAAATTTTTTTATTATGGGCTGTGAATGATAGACTTACACAAGTTCTTGCATGTCCACACAGAACTCAGCAGACAACCCTTTGGAACATAAAAATGCACTGACCTTTTGCAGTAGACATTGATATTTCTATTAAAATGAAGGGCAGTAGTATTTTTTAAAGGGTATGTCAATTTTCTATAATAACAGTCTAAAGCAGTAATTCCCAAGCAGGGGTTCTTAAAATAGTTACAATAAAAGTAAACTCTGTGTACATGAAACACACCTTTAATCTACATGTGTGTATATCAAATGGAAAACAAAGGTTAAAATTATTCTGATTCTTTGAATACTTCTATCACACTGATAAAAGAGCATATGGCACCTTGCATGGTCTTGCCAGTGATCTTGTGAAGACTTCTCCTTATGAATTTTTGGTAAGAAAGCACATTAAAATCAGGAATGTGATCATGTTTTATAAGTGTAGTGATTATTGTGAGTGTGACTTACTGAGCTGATCTGCATTCTTTAATCACAGGCAGCAGCTTCTGAAGAACTTCATCTGCTGTATTTTGGGATCCAATAAACTTTTTTAGAACAAACTCTTCCATCTTCTGCTCTAATGTCAGCAACACATAAACCAGAGCTGACCACTGTGAAGAGGAGAGTTTGGTTTGTTTTATTTTTTTAGATGTCAAATAATTTTGGATTTCCTGCACCAGTGCATCATCACCCAGTTCATTCAGACAGTGGAACAGATTGATGGATCTCTCTGGAGAGGAATTCTGCCTGATCTTCTGTTTGATGAACTCAACTGTTTCTTCTTTGTTGTAAGAGCAGCTTCCTGTCTGTGTCAGTAGTTCTCTTAAGAGAGTCTGACTGAACTTCAATGAAAGACCCAGAAGAAAACGCAGGAAAAGATCCAGATGTCCATTCTTACTCTGTAAAGCCTCATCCACAGCTCTCTGGTGCAGGCCAAATAATACTTTTTTTTTCTTCCGGGCTACAACTTTAAATAAGAGACTTTCTTCAGTTTGATCAAACACATTTATGCAGGTCTTTGTAAAGGAGACATGTGCATATAGAGCTGCTAGATGTTCCTGGATGCTCAGATGAACAAAACAGAAGACTTTCCCCTGGTTCAAGCCAAACTCCTCTCTGAAGATTTGAGTGCACAATCCTGAGTACACTGCTGCTTCTTTCTCTTCAATGCCACACTCTCTCAGGTCTTCCGCATAGAAGATCAGGTTGCCTTTCACAAGTTGCTCAAAAGCCAGTTTCCCCAGTCTGAGGATCATATCTTCATCTTTGACTTTCTTCTCATAGTCCTTTTCTTGCTTGATGTTGGTCTGAAGGATCAGGAAGTGTGTGTACATTTCAGTGAGGGTCTTGGGAATCTCTCCACTCTCTGCTTCACTCAACATCTTCTCCAGAACAGCGGCTGAGATCCAGCAGAACACTGGGATGTGGCACATGATGTAGAGGCTCCTTGATGACTTCAGGTGTGAGATGATTGAATTGGCCAGACTCTGATCACTGATTCTCTTCCTGAAGTATTCCTCCTTCTGTGGATCATTGAAGCCTCGTACCTCTGTCACTCGATGGACACACTCAGAGGGGATAAGATCAGCTGCTGCTGGTCTGGAGGTGATCCAGATGAGTGCAGAGGGAAGCAGATTCCCCACAATAAGGTTTGTCATAAGCACGTTCACTGATGCTGATTCACTTACATCACACAACCTCACATCGCTCTGAAAATCCAGAGACAGGCGACACTCATCCAGACCATCAAAGATGAACAACACTTTATATTCATCACTAGATATTTCCATATCTTTGGTTTCAGGGTAAAAGACATGAAGAAGATCTGAAAGACTGAGTGTTTTGTCCTTCATCAGGTTGATTTCTCTGAAAGGAAGTGGAAATATGAGCTGGACGTCCTGATTCTCTTTCCCTTCAGCCCAGTCAAGGATCAACTTCTGCACAGAGACTGTTTTTCCAATGCCAGCGACTCCCTTTGTCAGCACAGTTCTGATGGGTTTTTCTTGTCCAGGTAAATGTCTAAAGATGTCATTGCATTTGATTGGTGTGTCCTCTGTTGCTGCTCTCCTGGATTGTGTCTCAATCTGTCTCACCTCATGCTCATTATTGATCTCTCCACTCTCGCTCTCTGTGATGTAGAACTCTGTGTAGATCTCATTCAGGAGTGTTGGGTTTTCCTGCTTTGCTGTTCCTTCAGATAGACGCTCAAACTTCTTCATCAGATTTGATCTGAATGTGCTTTGGATCAGTTAAAAAATCGAAATAAAATAAAATATTACAACATTAATTAAAGAGGTAAAAATGACAGTAAAGCAAATAAACAAGTATTAATCTATTAATTCCATCTAATCAATGTCTACACCAGACATGACAAAGGCAAACAGAACTAATTTTTATGAGTTATACTGTCTACTCTGGATCACTACACTGAACAACATGACAAGTAACTGTCATTAATTGGATGCCCCATCTTATTTCTAAAAAAACATAACTGTCTGTCGTTCTGTGCAGAGTTGTACCTCAGATCAGCTGGTGTATGTCTTCCTTTAAATGTTTTTGGAGTGTCCACAGACTGGTCACTCTTCATGGACACGCAGCTGGACCCCGGTGAGTTTGATTTTTGACTGTGGAAATTAGTATGATAAAATAGAGACAATAGAGTAATGATAATAGACAATATGTAAGAATTCATACAGCTAATATAATGTGGAGTTGACATTAAAATAATAAATACAAGATATCAAAGGTATATTCTGTCGATTTTTAATGAATTAATAAAACTCATACAATTATTTTAAGTGTTGACAAGAATCCAGTGTGCCAAAATTAACAAAAAAAATGTATTTATTTGATTTCGTACTACAGGGCTGTTCAATTTATTAAATGTATTAATTAAATAAATTAACTTTCATTATAGCACACTGTCATAAATACATTAGATAGGTACACATAGAAACATATACGAGCACAGCCACAGAAACTTGTTGTCAGTGCTGTCTATGAAATTACTTTTCATTATTTTTCAATAATTAATTGACCTGTTGTAAATTATTTATTATTTCATTTTCATTTTTCCAGTGGCTATGCATCGTTCCTTTTCATTTATAAATGCAACTGATGATTTAACATTTTATTGTCACATTGTCACATATGGATATGTATGAAGGGCTTAATTAATCAAAATAAAAAATAAAATGTTTTTTTTTTTTCATTAAAAAGATAACAAAAAATATTCAATTCTTAAAATAAATCATAAAAATCACTAAGATAAATGTCACATGTGTCACTTGTCATTTTAGCACGAGTTTACATGGTTAGTTTTTTTCAGTTTCATTTGCAGGGTTTGAGCTATCAGCATGTCACCAAATTGATTTCTTTCGACTTTATGATTTATAAGTTTAAGGTGTGTTCATCCACATTGCAGCTTACTGTTGAATGGGCAAATAAGGGTCAATAAAATGAAAACATTATGTTGCTCAACCCTGTTAAGAACGGTCCACACACATGCAGTTAGCCTGTGTTATTTACATCATTTTTTAAAGGGGGGGGGGGGGGGGGGGTGAAATGCTATTTCATGCATACTGAGTTTTTTACACTGTTAAAGAGTTGGATTCCCATGCTAAACATGGACAAAGTTTCAAAAATTAAGTTGTACGTTTGAAGGAGTATTTTTGTTCCCAGTTTGTCACACGTTTCGGAAAGTTTTTTTCGAGTATGGCTCTGTGTGACGTTAGATGGAGCGGAATTTCCTTATATGGGTCCTAAGGGCACTTCTGCCGGAAGAGCGCGCGCGAATAGCAAAGCACTGAGAGCAGAGGCATTCACTGATCAGAGCGATTCAATGATCAGAGCGAGAGCGTCGCGAAATGTCACAAAAGGAGTGTGTTTTTAGTTGCCAGGGCAAGACAACCCTGCACAGATTAAAAAAAAAAACAGCATTAAGGGACCAGTGGATGGATTTTATTTTTACAGAGCATCAACGGAGTTGTGCAAGTGTTTGTGTTTGTTCCCTGCATTTCGAAGATGCTTGTTTTACAAACAAGGCCCAGTTTGACGACGGATTTGCGTATCGTTTATTTCTTAAGGATGATGCAATCCCAACGAAAAAGGTGAGTAAAACTGCTTAAAATATCTCTGCCTCCTTATTAGTGCGTCCCCTCCCATGCCGGAGACCCGGGTTCGAGCCCCGCTCGGAGCGAGTCGTTGCTGCTGCTGCTCTCGTTCAGTTTCAGCCTCTGGATCTGATTCTGGATCATAAATAAACGGCTGAATCTGACTGTTAGCCATGGTTTGTTTTGGATGATGTTTTTCCCTCACGGTAATGTCACAGCTTCCGAACGCTCTCAACGCAAAAGCTTACTGGCGCTTGTGATTCTTTAGCTCCACCCACACGTCACGCCTCCAGCCGGTCGTGTTTTTCCGGGAAAAATCGGTACAGACTATCTTTCTCTTATGAATATAATAAAACTAAAGACTTTTTGGAGTTATGAAGGATAAGTCCAATATAGTTAATAAAGTTAATAAAGTAATAAGTCCAAATAATCCATGGTTTAATATAATTTTAATACATTTAAGGTATTAAAACCTCTGAAATCACATTGGATTCATTCACATTCTTGCAATGCATGTTCCTGAGGTCAGCTGTGAAAGGGAACCTAATAATTTCTCAACACTTAGTATTTCAGATCCTTATAATAGTATAAGTGTGGACACTTGAGTTTGAATTGTTTCAGAATTTTATTCATTTCTAGATTTCAATAAATGAATATTTGACAAATTCTGCCCTGCTTGCATTATTAGTTTGTGTGTCAGTTGTCTATGTATATCTAAAAAAAAAAGTTGTACCTCAGATCAGTTGATTTATGTCCATCCTCAAGTTTTCCTGGCTGCTCCATTGACATGTCACTCTTCATGAACACACTGCTGGGCTCCCGGTGGTTTGATTTGTCACTGTAGAATTGAATTTAATAAAATAGGCAATACAGCAGATCAAAGATAATGCAAACTCACACACACACAAACAATACATTTTTCTGTAATTAATTGTGATTAATAAAAAAAATATGTATATTCTCGTAATTTTACATTAACCTCCAAAGTAATGTAGAAACAACATAATAATTGTATATTTATAATGTGTTGAATGACATTTTTTAAGTAGCCTATTATTAAAGGGATCATATGACATTGCTAAAAAGAACATTATTTTGTGTATTTGGTGTAATGCTCTGTGTTTATGCAGTTTAAGGTTCAAAAACCACATTATTTTCCATATAATGTACATTATTGTTGCTCCTTGCGATGCGTATCTTGCTGCCTAAACATAAAACTATGTCTGCATTTGTGATCTGAAAGATGTCAAACAACAAGCACTACTATACACTGCTCAAAACTCATGTATGAATCATCAGTGGCAAATCCTTTACATATGTAAATATACGTACAGGCTGTGAGTCAGAAACACCAGACTGTCCATGCAAAGTTTGAATTGCCCCACTTTATAAAAAAGTCTGTGCCACAGAAGCATTGTAGGCTACTGGTTCAAGAAGCAGTCCTCATCCTCAATAAAATAAGCTGCACACATCTGAATATTTGGTTTGAACAGTTCTGGAACAGTGTTGTTAAAACAACTTATTGACTGATTTCTAGGCGTGTTCTCTTTTGGAAGGCCAAAGAAAGTAGTTTCACTTTCACAATGAAACAGTGTCTCCACAACATGGCACCGGTGGCATCAGCGAGAATCAAATTTAGGCCTTCTTTCTTTGCGTGAACATTTTGACGACATTATGCAAATCTTCCCACATTGTGACATAGATGTGGGGGCGTGTTTAAAGGAGGCGTTTTAGGAGGTCGTGGACAAGTCTTAACTTTTATAAAGAATATCTGTTTGGGTTTCAGACTCTAGTCTTTGCAACTTTACAGATCTTCTTTATGCACCAACAGTTTGTAACACTCCAAAGAGAAAGGAAAACTTGAAATCGCATCATATGACCCCTTTAATAAGGCTAGAATCATTTATACCAATACTGCAAATAATGTCTTCATTGAATGCATTTTCCCCTCCATTTTAGCCATTAATTATACCAGTTCAACATTACAGCATAATCAAAAGCTATTGTTTTTGACATTTAAGTGAAAGTGAGTAACGTGATGGCCAAGTATCGTGTCCCGTAGACGGAATTTGTGCTCTGCATTTAAAGGGGTCATGAACTGCCTCTGTTTTTTATTTTTCACTGTACTCTGAGGTCCACTTATAGTGTTATCAAGATTTTTACATCAAAAACATCACAATTTAGAAGTAATAGGCAATTTTTTGTCCTGGTTTAATCCCTCTTATCAGAATGCTCTTTTTGAATAGGTGTGGTGGATTGTAAACTCAGAAGCAAATGCCACTACTATGATAGGCTTATAGTTGTGCATGTTTGACAGCATACATTCTGTGACGAGTGGGGCAGGGCCGAGGGATGTGGGAACGAGCGAGGCAGGTGGAGTGATTGGGAAATGAGTGACACCTACGTCCACCGGGCGGCGGAGGAGTGTCATGCCGTCCGCCAAGGGCCGTCCAGTGCCACCGCCAGGCACCGCAGAGGAGATCACCCAGCTGGTGGAGGGCAGAGCGGCAGTGCATCTGGGAACCGGAATTTTTTTTTTCCTCTCTCCCCTCTCTCGTCTCTGTCGCTCCTCCTTCCATCTCCTTTTCTCTTGCCTCGTCTGTCCTACCCCCAGGTTCCCGCAGGTCCCCGTGAGCGGAGGGGGGGGGGGGAGTAGAGCGCAGTCTCGGGAGTACTCCCCGGCCTGTGAGGGGCGATGGGGTATGTGACGAGTGGGGCGGGGCCGAGGGATGTGGGAACGAGCGAGGCCGGTGGAGTGATTGGGAAATGAGCGACACCTGCGACCCACCACCGGTCTCGACTCCCACAGAGGAGATGGAAGGATATAAAACTGGAGCGACGACAGTGAAGGACGAGAGAGGACCAGGCCTGGGCTTTTAGTTGTGTTTGCTTTTTATTTGTGCGCATCAGTCATCCGTGAGGGGCTGATGTGCTGTTTTGTGTTTATTTTTGTAATTAAAGTTTCATTTTGATTGTCTGCCGGTTCCCGCCTCCTTCTTCCCAATGATTAGGAAGATTTTATTATTACACATTCCTTATAGCTGGACACTGCTGTCATTTAGTTCAAAAGGCATAACTCAATACATATCAAACAATCTGTAAGAAGAGAAAAAGCGTTCTCCTCTCAAGTGAGTTTTTTCCCCCAGAGCGCTCCAGCATTATTACCATAGATTGAGTTGATAACTCTCAAACATATTGTTTTGGGATGCACAACTCCATCTATGAGCTGCTATTTCAAAATGCCATGAGATCCCCTTTAGAACAGTATTTAAAATCCATGTTAGGGTAAGTGTGCACATAAAGTCTTTGTGCACTTTCTGAAATCCACACAAGTGGGAACTTACCATAGTGTGGATTTCAGAAAGTGCACAAAAACTTTATGTGCACACTTACCCTAACATGGATTTTAAATACTGTTCTAAAGGGGATCTCATGGCATTTTTGTGCTCTGCGTTCTTTCTAAAATCCGATATGGTGAGGGCTTTGCGTGGTTGCTTCGTGACCTTTCTTGAGTTGGTAAAAGCCCCGTTCATCTTGGGTGCCATTCCATCTATGTATCCTCGGATACCTATATAAACAGGGTGTTGCTACTAGGGATCTGTTGAGACCGTTCCTTCAGCAAGCTTATGCAAGAGCAAGCGGTAGCCCCTGTGTGACAGGCAAGACTTATAAAATGCTAGGCTCTTCGCTGTATCCCTTTAAAGGAATCTTTCTTGATTCCAAGACTTCCGCTCTACCCCAGGCTAAGGCCATAACAGGTAAGTTGAATATGTAGCCTAGGCCTTTGGCCATAAGGGATAATGTCACGGACAGCCATCTAACGTCCCAGGGACAACTCCGATGGAAGTTGGTACTTAGTGCTCGCCATGGTTCTAGCCTGCACTCCCCTCAGCATGGTGGCATGGGTAAACTGTTCCCCATAGCGACCCCTAGGGGATGAAGTTCAAAGTAGGGAACGAGACACTGCATCCTCTAGATTTCTTTCTATCCTTCGGATGCAAGCTTCAGATGAAGAAGTGAATGACGTGCTCTCCCGGTGCCTATTTATACTATACTCGCACCGGTAGTGACATCATAGGCTGTCACGTTAGACATGTTGTTGGTGTTTTTCAGTGTTTGCTTCAGATGCGGGTCACAAGTAGGCGTTCCCCATAGCAACCCCTATAGGACACAGTGTCTCATTCCCTACTCAGGGAACCATGGTTACATAAGTAACCTGAGACGTTTTTCCACAACTTGGCACTGCACAGTGTCTTGTTGTCTTCCGAGTCATCTTTATTGTTTGGTTACTCTGTAGACCATTGATGGCGTGTAGATTGGTGGGCAGGGCTAAACAGGCAGTGATGTCGAAGCAGGCGCTGATCTTCTTCTGTGGAGGCAGTGCTTACTCACTACATCATAAAGTGGAACATTCCAAAAGCTGTTTTTTTTGGTAGAATGCCTTCAAAATAAGCTGTTTTAAACTAATGAGAAAGTTTTGAGTTTTGAAACTTAAAGGATGTTTTTACAGTGCAATGACCTCTTATATGTCAAAAGATAAAGATAATTGTGGTTTCTCAGTTCATGACCCCTTTAGCCCATCCAAGAGCACACACAGCAGTGATCAGTGAACAAACACACACCGTGAACAAACACCCTGAACAGTGGACAGCCATTTTCTGCTGCACCCGGGGAGCAATTGGGGTTTCAGTGCCTTGCTCAAGTCCATACCTCCGAACCTGTGACCTTCAGGTTATAACTCTCTAACCATTGGGTCACAACTTTCTCAACATTAAAATGAACTTAAAACAATCTTCACATAATCTATAAATCGTATATATATAATCTATGAATATAATTTTGTTAAGCTACAAAAGTTAATCAGCAAAGATTTTTATTCTTTTGTTTTTTTGTTCAACGATGCTATGCTAATATCTAGTGAGACTATAGTCCCAGCAAGCCATGCCCTAGCACTGCCACTGTGTACCTCAGATCAGTAGATTTGTGTTCTCCCTCTAGTTTTCCTGGCTGCTCCATAGACATGTCACTCTTTATGGACACACTGCTGGGCTCCCGTTGGTTTGATCTGTTCCTGTGGAATTTAATGTAATAAAATACAAGCAGAGACAATAGAGACAAGAATTTTGTAAGTTATGTACAGTTTTGTCATGACAACAGGGATTTGCGGCAGGGCAAGTACAGAGACTAGCTAATACCAATACATACACAATATGCTGCTGTGAGCATGTAAGAAATACTGCTGCTGCACTTATAACATGTATGACCCATGCTGGCAAAACATAGTCAGAATGCACGTGCTAATTTTGAGCTACAGACAAAAAAGTTTATTACTGTAACTAAAGAGCTTTAAAAAGCTCTTAATGCATGGTTTGGGTGTTTGAACCTTCTGTAATAGCTCCATATGAGTCACTCAGTTGTCCTCAGTGTGAATCTCAACATCATACAGTCATTGCTGGAAATGGTTCAAATACGCAAAAATGCTGAAAAACCAAAGAATTTATGGGATTTGAATGATTTTTCTGAAGAACAGCACTAAACAAAAACACAGGTATGGATCATTCAGCTAACAACACAGTATTAAGAATCAAGTGGATGTAAACTTTTGAATCAGTTTTTTTTTTTTTTTTTGATGAAATCTAATTCAACTATAATTTGCTCTTGTTGACTATATGTAAACATCTTTTATGTGAAATATCTTATTCAGGTCAGTACTAAATAAACTATAACATACATTTCATATTATTATTCTTATTTTGGTAAAACAATTAACATTTTGCAGATTCTGAAAGGGGGATGTAAGCTTTTGACCTCAACTATAGATAGATTATAGATAGATAGATAGATAGATAGATAGATAGATAGATAGATAGATAGATAGATAGATAGATAGATAGATCTATGTTGTACCTATGATCAGTTGATGTGTGTTCTCCCTCCAGTTTTCCTGGCTGCTCCATACTCTTCACGGACTCACAGCTGGACTCTGGTGATTCTGATCTCTCACTATGGAATTGAGTTGAATGAAACAATAAAGCAGAGTAGAGATAAGAGAGATGAGATTTAAAAAAAAAAAAAAAGTATATAGAGTTGATCTATCAACACTGCACCACAGATCAGTTGATGTGTGTCCTCCCTCAAGTTTTACAGGCTGTCCCATAGACTGTTCACTTTTCACTCTTCATCAACACATCTATCTATCTATCTATCTATCTATCTATCTATCTATCTATCTATCTATCTATCTATCTATCTATCTATCTATCTATCTATCTATCTATCTATCTATCTATCTATCTGTTTGTCTGTCTGTCTGTCTGTCCGTCCATCCATCCATCCATCCGTCGGTCTGTCTGTCTGTCTGTCTGTCTGTGCTCTTAATTTAGGACAGAGCAAAGAGAAACCCTTGTGATAACCTCGTGGGTCTAACTATATTTGAGCACTAGAATATGATAGAGAAAATTATTCAGAACACATTGCAAATCATGGAAAACACCCTGTAAATTAGAAATGCAATGTATTTTCTGTAGAATTAAGATCATATAAATATTTAAATGTACCTGTGTCCTGGAGAAAAATCTCCATCTCTGAAAGTTTTCTCCATGATTCAGTCAGTCTTCATGGTGCTGCAAATAAGTATTTCTGATGAGACAGAAACAAGACAAAATTACACACAAATTTATGAATCTGCCCTTTTCTGTCTACTTATAGGTGCTCAAGCTCAGTGTTGATACACAAAGCTGCTTTTTTGTTGCAGTCAGATTACTAACCAAACTTACAGTAAAATGGAAATTAAATAAATACTACATACATACACATACATTACTGCAATCAAAACATGATGCACAGTTTATGCATTTGAGTTAAAAAAGGTGACCAAACTGCTAACTATTTCCATCATAATACATATATTATATAGCCAGAATGTTTTGTTTAAGATTCTTTATGTTCTCCTAAAGGTGTTTTTATATTTTCATTTGTTATTTGAAATAAATAAATAAATAATACAGGCAAGCTAGGCTACATAATGAAATTGCGATCATATATGACCACTGCAGAAGAGACAGCAGTTCTAAGTTTCTGTAGTTTTTACAGGACGAAAAATAATGAATTAATTAATTACTTGTCATTTGTTTACCAATTAATTGTTTTATCTTTCGAACTCTTATTTAAATAAGATTATTCTTTTTGGTTTTCATTTTATTTAAATGCTTATAAGACGCTTTAAATGGAATGGCTGCGTTTCTATTCATAGAGAGAATTCACAGAAGTCGAAACATACACAGTACAAAAACAAAGGCGTTACTAATAAACAGCACTCCCTTGTCTCCCATATCGCTTTGGGCAAAACAAATATTTAAACTACAAGGCATAGACTATGAAAATCAAGATCACTGCTTCTTAGACTACTTTATGTAACCTACCTTGGCTTAATCGAAAGGATTGTTTGGAGGAATAAAAAAGGTCGCATCGATCAACATTTAAAAACATAACCTTTATATAGGCCAACATTTTTTTTTCTGTTACATTTACGCATAGCCGAGCATTTGGATAACTTCCTAACATCAAAATTGTCGCTGTGTGTCAGTAGATCAAAGTGCAGATTAAAAGTGCAGACACGTGTTATAATTTTCTTTGTTATTTCACTACAACGAAAAACAACAACAAATAGTGTCGCATGCAAGCACTTAAAATTGAGCGCAGATTAAACCAGGGATATCCGCATCTTAGATGACCTCACCTGAAGACTCACCTTGAACAGAATGTGACGTTACAGCTTCTCAAAAGGGTTAAATGCCATCAAGTAGAAATTCCTTCATAAGATATTATTAAATATCAGGCTACACTTAAACAAAAACACTCGGCTACTAAACGTATATTTTCGATTTTTTTTTTTCTGATCTACGTCTGCCCAGGTGTACAATGGCGCATATAAAACTACTTTCACTTTCACATAACAGGAATAACCTGATCTTGTACGTGCGTTTCAATTGCACAGTCTTTGACCAGCGCATTTACAAAATTAGTTTATTTTAGCAAAAAAAATTATAATGAAAATAAAATAAAAATACTTATTTGATTGAGCAATTATAGTGGTCTGTTTTATAAGTTGTAACTGGTTTAATTGTAACTTAAAGGGCTAGTTCACCCAGATAGCAAATTTATGTAATTAATAACTTACCCTCATGTTGTTTCAAACCCGTAAAACCTCCGTTTATCTTCAGAACACAGTTTAAGATATTTTAGATTTAGTCCGAGAGCTCTCAGTTTCTCCATTGAAGCTGTGTGTACGGTACACTGTCCATGTCCAGAAAGGTAAGAAAAACATCATCAAAGTAGTCCATGTGACATCAGAGGGTCAGTTAGAATTTTTTGAAGCATTGAAAATACATTTTGGTCCAAAAATAGCAAAAACGACGACTTTATTCAGCATTGTCTTCTCTTCCGTGTCTGTTGTGAAAGAGTTCAAAAACAAAGCAGTTGGATATCCAGTTCGCGACTGAATCATTCAGTTCACCAAATCGAACTGAATCATTTTAAACGGTTCGCATCTCTAATACGCATTAATCCACAAATGACTTAAGATGTTAATTCGATTCAGTTCTATTTGGCACCAATTTTTACATTTGAGGCAAATTCTGTAAACACTGCTTTCAAAAACAATGCTTTTTTATTTTTCTTGTGCTTGCAAGTTAATTCAGTCAACCTTTGTGTCACCAAATGCACTGAAAGTCAGATCAGATGGAATTCTGGAAAGAGGGTCCAAAGAACAAGCATCAGCCTGCATCGCAATTCGGTTGTTTTTTTACAGGTAAATAATGTTTTATCTAAATTAAAATGAACTTTACTGTACTGATACTGTAATTGACAATATGTAAAAATTGTTCTTGCTGTTATTATCGAGTCTAGTTTTAGAGAAACACATGAGCAAGTGAACATCTATTTTATTGGAACAGACAAACTTTCAGCAGACAGGAGAGTCATATGTGACTGAAAGATTTTAGAGTGCATTCATACCTGGTTGTGAAGGAACAACAAGGCACCATTGGTTCATTTACCATAATTATAGGAGGAAAATACAGCTGAATGCAGGATCCAGTAGCAGTCTTGAAAGTGCCATAGCCTTAAACTTTATTAAGGCTATGCATAGCCTTAAACTCGCACAGCCTTAAACTTTAATCTTAATTCTGACACTGAATGGGAGCCAGCAGAGTGAGTTCAGGAATGGTGTGACATGAGTCCCCTATTGCTGAATGAAGACCAGATGTGCCACCTCGTTCTTGATTAACTGCAATGCCCTTTAATGTCAATGTCAGAAAAGGGTGGACAGGAGGATCTGTTGATTTACAGTGTCAAAGGCAGCAGAATAATTCAGTAGGATAAGGTGACAGATTGAGCGACAGGCTTTGGTGAAGGAGTACCAAGAGAATTTACAGTACGTAACATAAGAACTTCAATCTGACAATGGCTTACATTGCATTGCAGTGCCTGTCTGTGTCTTTGCTTGGTGGACTCTAGATCGTAGACCCGAGTTGGTCTGCAGAGCAAAAAATGCACAATCCAATCCTCTGATCAAATATTTGCACTTTAAAAACACTTTAAAACAAGTGTTTTCCAGTATGGAGATTAATATGTTCTTAATATACAGTATTTGTAGTTTAAGCAACACAAATATTGTTCATATAGACCATGAATATTTGTGACTATCTAGTTGCATACATATAATGAAATTAGTCTATAAATAGTCTCTTCTTTACATGTGTTAATCTCATCACATTCTCCATAGGTTTTGTGTTTAGGGGCTCAACAGAACGACTTCAGGCCTCAAAACTATACACAGAATCTTCCGGCTCTGGAGACAAACAACTACAGTGGCACTTCAGTATCGGATCAGATTACAAACAATGAGAAATGACCTGAAGTAAACAGATAAAAGACCTGAAGTAAACAGCAGCTTGTTGTTCATTATCAACAACTACAGCTACTTTATATTCAAATGTGTATCAGCAGAATCAATGGAAGCAACACATTTTGAAAAGGATTTATTTAAACAGAAAGTGTCTATTCTGAAAATCTCTGTCTATTTAACAACTACTATGCAATAACTATGATTATAAAAAATAAAAAAATGATTTAAAATGTTACACTGGTAATTTTTCTACATTCTAATTCTTATAAAGTGAATCATATGAACTATCATTCTTTGCTCGTAACATATGAGTGTGTCACACATGAACTTAAACTGGACAGAATACACTAATTAAAGTGTAAAATGTGATTTGATGTGTCCATTTTCCCTCAGTTCAACACTGTCAAAGCTCCTGGATGGTTTCCCTCAGGTCTGTTGCTTGTACAGTTCAAGGATAAATAAACTACAAATCCATACTGAGGTCAATAAGATAAATCATCCAATTCAAAGTGCAGTTGTGTCAATACCTTTAATTAATTGCTTAAACAAAAATTTCAATTCCATATAAAATAAATTTTTTATGTTGAGTTTAAATATTTTCTAATATGAACTGACCAGACATATATTTTCACAAACAAATGGTAATATTGTAATGTAAAACTATTTATAAGAATAAATAGGCTTCAGGTTTCATTGTTTGACTGAATTAACAAAGGGATGATTCTGGAAAGTTACACAAACACGTGTGGGATCATCACTAAGGGTTGTGTCTGTTGATTCTGTTGAATGTGATATCTGTCTGTAGTGTCTCTTTATTCACCATCAGCTGATCCAGAGAAGATCAGACTAACATCACAAACCTGAAAGTAAAACAAAGGAAGTCACATGCATGTGACATCATTTCATTATCCACTTTAGCAGAACTAAAACAATTTTTCAGAGATAATAAACAATTTTAAAGCTCATTTGACCATTCAGATTTTGATTTTGCATCCAAACCACAATGAATGATGGCCCTTGACCCTTATCCACAATCCTGAATGAATGTCCTTTTTCTGTAATGGGTTAGTTTTATTTATGACACCAAAAGTACTGAAAATTTTTACCATAATCTTCATCTACCATTCAATATACCATTAATCTTCAATTTCAATTGAGATTTTATCAAAATAGATAATTTCATGTCATTTTTACATGACATTAGCAAATATCTTCACTCCTGTTTTCATTATTGTGATCATTCACTAGAAAGTGTGGTTAGTTTTACTGCTATTATACCTCAATGTATAATACAGATAGATGATGAGCTCATATACAGTAGTTGTGTTACTGGCTGCTGTTTTAATGTTAAACTAATTTCTATATATACTAATTTTTAAATGTCATTGTAATTGCATGAGTGTGCATGTAAAAAGTTAATAATAAAAGTTAAATACTGTATTGTTTGAAATTATTATTTTTTAAAAATACTTAATTCATATAAACAGAATCAAACTCTTATTAAACATGTCTGTAAGCAAATATTACCAAGAAGGTTCCCTAAGAAGGAACTGTATCAACTTTCTAGTATAATTCAAACATCACTTCTCACTTAAGTGTTTCCAATTTATAAGGTGGATTATCCTTCAGAGCAGAGAGCAGTTTTACATCGGAGTCTCTTAGTTTATTTCCAGTCAGATCCAGATCTCTCAGGTGTGAGGGGTTTGATCTCAGAGCTGAAGCCAGAGCAGCACAACCTTCATCTGTGACACCACAATCACTCAACCTGTACAGAACAATTTAATTTAACCATTATTTAACCAGGCAAGTCATTAAGAAGTTGTTATTTGGCAGGAGAATATGAAGTTATTTTTGATTCAAAGCAACTGAACACCCGTGGCAGTGCGATTTGTAGTTGTAAAGAAAAGCCACACATGTGTATTAGTAAATTTGAAGTCACAGAGATAAATGTTTTAAGAGTTGCAAACCTGTATACTTTTTTTTCTCTCCCACAAACACAACACAACAGTTACACCTTCTCAAATTCTTCATTGCAGGTGCACAAATCCTATTCTACAAATCACACATTTAGAAACTCGTACGCTCACATTTTTGAAACAATTGCTACAGTGAATGTGGTGCAAAACGAAATGTCTCAGAAATGTCTTGTATATTTTTTCTAAAACAGACACAAAGTACAAAAAATATACAAGACATTTCTGAGAAAATATTCTACAAGTGTGCAACTCTCATTTGATGAATTCACATATTGATTTGCGGATGTTCAACATTTCTCCACGGCTTCACATTTCTTGATGCGGGTGTGTAAATGCGTTTTGCACCACATTCACTGCAGCAATTGTTTCAAAAATGTGAGCATACGAGTTTCTAAATGTGTGATTTGTAGAATAGGATTTGTGCACCTGCAATGAAGAATTTGAGAAGGAGTAACTGTTGTGTTGTGTTTGTGGGAGAGAAAAAAAAGTATACAGGTTTGCAACTCTTAAAACATTTATCTCTGTGACTTCAAATTTACTAATACACATGTGTGGCTTTTCTTTACAACAACAAATCGCACTGCCACGGGTGTTCAGTTGTTTTGAATCAAAAATAACTTCATAGGAGAATACATATTTTATGAAAGACATACAGGCATACATTACAATACACATAAGGCACATCAAATAAACAAATCAACAAATAAAGTTAAATATAGTTAAAATGTTTACAGGTTGAGGTAAAAGCACTCACTAGTAAAATAAAATTTAAATGCAAAGACTGAAATATTTGTCTCTAGTTACAATAGCGTTTGTAGAACTTTCCAATCATTTGGGGTGCCAAATTCAAAAGAAGAAAGACCAAGTAGTTTTCTTTTTAGGTATGGTTAAATAATTAGGTGATCTAGTTGTATGTACAGGTCCTTTTAAAAAAATTAGCATATTGTGATAAAGTTCATTATTTTCCATAATGTAATGATAAAAATTAAACTTTCATATATTTTAGATTCATTACACAACAACTGAAATATTTCAGGACTTTTATTGTTTTAATACTGATGATTTTGGCACACAGCTCATGAAAACCCAAAATTCCTATCAAAAAATTAGCATATCATGAAAAGGTTCTCTAAACGAGCTATTAACCTAATCATCTGAATCATCTAATTAACTCTAAACACCTGCAAAAGATTCCTGAGATTCCTGAAAACTTCCAGCCTGGTGCATTACTCAAAACCGCAATCATGGACTGCCGACCTGACGTTGTCCAGAAGGCCATCATTGACATCCTCAAGTGAGAGGGTAAGACACAGAAAGAAATTTCTGAACGAATAGGCTGTTCCCAGAGTGCTGTATCAAGGTACCTCAGTGGGAAGTCCGTGGGAAGGAAAAAGTGTGGCAAAAAACGCTGCACAACGAAAAGAGGTGACCGGACCCTGAGGAAGATTGTGGAGAAGGACCGATTCCAGACCTTGGGGGACCTGCGGAAGCAGTGGACTGAATCTGGAGTAGAAACAAACAGAGCCAACGTGCACAGGCGTGTGCAGGAAATGGGCTACAGAGAAGGAGCACTGGACTGTTGCTCAGTGGTCCAAAGTACTTTTTTCTGATGAAAGCAAATTTTGCATGTAATTTGGAAATCAAGGTGCCAGAGTCTGGAGGAAGACTGGGGAGAAGGAAATGCCAAAAGTCCAGTGTCAAGTATCCACAGTCAGTGATGGTTCAGTTGGTGTGCAATGAATCTAAAATATATGAAAGTTACATTTTTATCATTACATTATGGAAAATAATGAACTTTATCCCAATATGCTAATTTTTTGAGAAGGACCTGTATTAATAGGAAATTGCAGCAACTTTTAAAGATATTCAGGTAATACGCCTAGAAGTACTTAGTAAATAAATATATAGCAGTACATTTCCCATCTTCTATGCAATTATGTCCAATTCAAAAGAAAGTATCATTCACAATGATGCGTTCTGTCAGGTGCATGGAACAACACATCTAATTGTGCCAGAACACCTTTACAGGCATTTCTATATACCACATCACCATAGTCAAACAAGGGTAAAACAGTGGTTTCTAGATATTTCTTGGCTGATATGGGATTAGCAAAAGTTAAAGGACTATCAAGCCAGATTCTGAGACACCTGTATGAAGATACTACTTCAAGTTTTGCCCCATCCAAAGATATGTCTTCATTCCCTTGTTGTTTTTTCCAAACAACATATTTATTTAATGTGCTGTTTAGAACTAAATTTAAGTTAAAGGGACCATAGAATGCATTGATACAATATTTTGAATTGTTCTCTGATGTCCCCAAAGTGTGTATGCAAAGTTTTATCTCAAAATACCAGCATGAGCTGGTGCTCCTGCCTCTCTTCCAGTGTTGCCAATTTTGCAGTTTTCCCACAGAATTGGTCTACTTTAGTACTGCTGCCACAGGTTGCTTTTTATATCTGTGGGAGGATTTGGTTGCGAAAACAACTACCACATTCCTGTTCACAATCATTCTAGTAGCATGTGAATGCAGCATTAGTGAAAACAGGCAGAGGCAATGGTAGCTTTAGCAGCATTAACCTTAAAAAGAGACAGGGATCTCTTTTGGAAAACAAAATATGATGTGTGATGCTTACTTTGTCTAGAGTCTGGACGTTTGCGCACGAAGCGTTGGTATCGATCCATCTTTCAGAAGCAATCTTTGCACAACTCCAGTGCTAAACCACCCCTCGTATGTGAGGCAGTAGAGTCTGGTGGTGGAGGCATCCATGTAAACCACAGCATGCCTGGAGACCTGTCGAGGGGCACTGCTGTCCGAAGAAATGCAAGGTCTGACCACAGCATGAAGGTTTGGTGACAGGCCGGTGTAACTTGGACCCTGGTGTGTGCTGCGCCGACACGCCCACCTCGGGATCCAGCCATGAGGCCAGTGCTGAAGCCTATGAACCCATATGAAGCAATCCCAGCGATGTAACTGCTGCTGCAGCTGCCATATGCCCCAGGAGCCTCTGAAATTGTTTCAGTTGGACTGCTGTCCTGCCCTTAAATGAATTCAAGCAGTTCAGCACTGACCATGCACATTCCTCTTTTAGGCGTGCTGTCAGTTTAACTAAGTCCAACTCCATAGCGAGAAAAGAGATCCTTTGTTTGCGTCAGGGAGAGTTTGCTCTTTTCCCATTTAACCCGAAGGCCCAACTGGCTGAGGTGACGGAGCCAGGGCCAGCCCTGACCAATTTGCTGCCCTAGGCAAGATTTTACCTGGCGCCCCATGCATCACAGCCCATTTCACCCTGTCATTGTGTTCATGATTTAGCATATATACATATATACACACACACACACACACATTACAGCAGAACTGTTTCCAACACTCATAATAAATCATCATATTAGAATGATTTCTAAAGGATCATGTGATAGACTGGATGTCACATGTGACACTGAAGAATGGAGTTATGATGCTAAAAATTCAGCTTTGCATCACAGAAATAAATGATGATTTAAAGTATAATAAATTGAAAACAAATTATTTTAAATTGTAATAATATATCACAATATTACATTTTTTTCTGTATTTTTGATCAAATAAATGCAGGCTTGATGAGCAGAATAAATTTCTTTCAAAAACTTTAAAAATAGTAATGTTTCCAAACTTTTGGCCTGTACTGTATCCCCCAAAACTGCACAACTGTAGAGTAAAACATTAATAAAAAAGTGATAATAAAAATTGCGTCTTAAAACTGACATGATTGTACAAAATCACAGTCTGTGGACTCAGAACTCAGAACAACTGCTGACATTAAGTCTAAGGTAAAAAATAACTGCCATGAAATTATAGTATCTTACTCCTATGCAATAAATTGTTCTTTCACTACATCTCTTTACCTCTGTCTTTATCCTCTTCTCTTCTTTTTGGCACTGTATCTATCGCAGACTATGCTCATTTATAACGTGTCATGTAAATTCGGCCTTCCGTCACAATCAGGAAACTGTCTAGAACTGGCGCGAGCTGCCAGGCCTGTTTCTACGAGCTGTGTGTTAACAAAAGCAGTGCTGTCTACATTGGATGCGGCGTCGGGCACGCTACACAACAAATTACCAACAACTGATCGTGCGCGTGCTCTGTTTCTGAAGCACTTCAAGCACTCAATGGGCAGGGGAAGATTGAAGAGCCTTTTTTTTTTTTTTTTTTTGCTTTATTTGGTAGTATTTCGAATTAATGGTTTTTAAATAGTAGCCTATTATAAAAAAATATATATATGTATATATAATATATATATATCGTTCACTCATTCTGGCGCCCCTATGGATGAGTGGCGCCCTTAGCATTTGCCTATACTGCCTATGCCGCGGGCCGGCCCTGGCCGGAGCACTAGGTCCCTGTGCTCGCACAACTGATCCTGAGACTGTGCTAGTATAAACCAATCATCAAGATGAAGTGCGCAATGCAGTCTGCCAACACAAAAAGCTTTAGTTTACAGTCGAAGTAGATTGGTCTCTCGAAGAGAGATCCCAATTCATCGGTCATAATGTGACTCGTAGTGACCAACTGAAAGGGAACTGTCCTATACCTGTTTTAAAACTTCATCATATGACGTTCATAAAGAATGGTATCATCTGCATATAAGTGAATATTGGTTTTCTGACTACAAATAACCTGATAAATATTATTCATGGACATTTTTTATAGGTTTAACTAACACAGAGCCCTGAGAGACCCTTTGTTTAATTCTTAATGGTTCAGATAATTGGTGATCAATGTTTAAATATTGGTATCTGTTAAATAAATAGTTAGAAAACCAAGATAAGGTTAGATTAGATCAACTGTATTAGGGAAGTCGTGGCCTAATGGTTAGAGAGTTGGACTCCCAATCGAAAGGTTGTGAGTTCGAGTCCCGGGCTGGCAGGAATTGTGGGTGGGGGGAGTGCATGTACAATTCTCTCTCCACCTTCAATACCACGACTTAGGTGCCCTTGAGCAAGGCATCGAACATCGAACCCCCAACTGCTCCCTGTGTGCCGCAGCATAAATGGCTGCCCACTGCTCTGGGTTCACTGTGTGTGTGTTCACTGCTCTGTGTGTGTGCACTTCGGATGGGTTAAATGCAGAGCACATATTCTGAGTATGGGTCACCATACTTGGCTGAATGTCACTTTCACTATCAAAAGCAAGATTCTTGTTTCTAATGCAATATATACTGTATATCATTCATAACTGCTGTAGTACAACTAATATTTGAGTGAAAACCAGATTGGATTTTAGATAAGATATTATGTGTTAAGAAACTGTATCAGTTGCTTAATTGATTAATTTAATTGTTTATTAATTTAAGAAAGTGAGCAAGGAAATAATAGTAAATATATAGTCCTGTGCCATAAAGAGTAAGAAAAAAATTCTTAACTTGGAAACTGAATATATTTTCTTTTAATCTAAATTGGGTCTTTACACAGGAAACTATACAGATGCATTTTAAATTGTAGAAAAGGAAGATCATATTTGGGGATCCGTGGCATCTAAGAGACTGAAAATCCCTGTGCTAATGTTCCAAAATCAAATAAATAGTCTTTGATCTTTATATGTAGCAACATATCGCTTTATAAAGCCCTGGACCTGGTTTGACATGCAGTGTTTGAGAAGCAGTATCGTCTTGGTTACGTATGTAACCCTCGTTCCCTGAAGGATGGAACGGAGATGTTACGAATGGGATCTCGGCCGAGAGCCCAATCACCTTCGAGTGGTACAAAACGAGCCAATGGTACACAAAGTACCTTGGTCTGCGGAATTTGCATCGCGAGCTCTGCCCCGCAGGGTGGGTATATAAGGAGCAACGCGAGCAACTCGCATTCAAGTCTTTGCTGAGGAGCCGAGCCAGTGACCCGGCCGTTCAGCGGAACAGCGATGTGGCAAGGGGACGTAACGTCTCCGTTCCCTCCTTCAGGGAACGAGGGTTACATACGTAACCAAGACGTTCCCTTTCAGTCGGTCACGTTCGACGTTACGAATGGGGTCCCTTACAAAACGCCACATGGCTGTCTTCCAGCGACCCGTGTGATTGATATTACCCTGTCGTGAGGCCAGCACGAGTGAGGGCCTATAGCTCGCACAGAATACACTGGGTAGCATATTCCAGCTGGACTGGAAGGGAAATCACGACACATGGAGGCACCTAGTCCCACACATGGCTGACCAAAGGGCATGTACGCAAGTGTTGGACATCAACAGTGCTGGAGGAACCCAGGGTTCTGACTGAGGAACTCACCTGAGGGGAATAGCGCACGCATCCAGTCCGCGGAGTGGAATGGCGAAGCAAGCGGATTGACACCAAGCAGGTCCTTACCGGCCCGAAGGGGCGAGTACCCGGGAGGACACAGGCTCTACACAGAGATTATAAAATCTCGCAAATGTGTTAGGTGTCACCCAGCCCGCAGCTCTACAGATGTCTGCTAAAGAGGCGCCATGCGCCAGCGCCCAGGAGGAAGCTACGCTCCTAGTTGAGTGAGCTCTCACCCCTAGGGGGCATGGCAGGTCTCGAGCCTGATAAGCCAGGACAATAGCATCCACTATCCAGTGGGATAACCTCTGCTTGGAGACAGCCTTTCCCTTCTGCTGGCCTCCGTAACAGACAAAGAGCTGGTCTGAGGTCCTAAGGCACCGAGTTCTGTCCACGTAGGTGCGGAGCGCACGTACTGGACAGAGCAGCGCCAGGGCTGGGTCTGCCTCCTCCAGGGGCAGCACTTGCAAGTTCACCACCTGATCCCTAAAAGGAGTGGTGGGAACTTTGAGCACGTACCCAGGCCGGGGTCTCAAGATAACGTGAGAGTTAGCTGGCCCGAATTCCAGGCATGCTTCGTCAACTGAAAATGATTGCAGGTCCCCGACCCTCTTCACCGAAGCCAAAGCCGTCAGGAGCGCAGTTTTCAAAGATAAAAACTTTAGCTCTACTGAGAGCAAGGGATCGAAGGGAGCTCTCTCGCAGTGCTGATAGAACCACTGCGAGGTCCCAAGAGGGGACTTGCTGAGGGCGAGGCGGATTGAGCCTCCTTGCTCCTCTCAGGAACCTGATGATCAGATCGTGCCTTCCAAGAGACTTACCTTCAACGGGGTCATGGTGAGCCGAAATGGCAGCCACATAGACCTTGAGGGTGGAAGGAGACAGCCTTCGTTCCAACCCCTCCTGAAGAAAGGAAAGCACTGACCCAACCGGGCATTTCCAGGGGTCCTCACACCGTGAAGAACACCAAGTGACGAAGAGGTTCCACTTCAAAGCATAGGCATGTCTGGTGGACATGGCTCTAGCTGAAGTGATGGTAGCTACCACCTGTGGTGGCAAGGTACCTAAACCTTCCGTGACCCGTCCAGAACCCACACATGTAGGTTCCACAGATCGGGACGTGGGTGCCAGAGGGTGCCCCGTCTCTGAGAAAGAAGGTCCTTCCTCAAAGGAATTGGCCAGGGAGGGGCTGTCGCGAGGAGTACAAGTTCGGGGAACCAGGTCCGGCCGGGCCAAAAAGGCGCAACCATGAGGACCTGCTCCTCGTCCTCCCTGATCTTGCACAACGTCTGTGCAAGAAGGCTCACTGGGGGAAACGCATACTTGCGCAGGCCCAGCGGCCAGCTGTGTGCCAGGGCATCCGAGCCGAAGGTGCCCTCGGTCAGGGAGTAAAACAACTGGCAGTGGGAATTTTCTGGAGAGGCAAACAGGTCTACCTGAGCGTCTGCGAAGTGTTCCCAAATCAGCTGAACCGACTGGGGCTGGAGTCTCCATTCCCCGGGGCAAGACTGCTGTCGTGAGAGCTCGTCGGCTGCACGATTGAGCCTGCCTGGAATGTGAATGGCACGAAGCGACCTCAGATGCTTGTGACTCCACAGGAGGAGATGGCGAGCGAGTTGCGACATGCGGCGGGAGCGTAGACCACCCTGACGGTTGATGTACGCTACGGTCGCAGTGTTGTCCGTACGGACCAGAACGTGCTTGTCCTTCAGCAGGGCGCTGAAGCGGTGCAGAGCAATACGTACTGCTAGCAACTCGAGGCAATTGACATGCCACTGAAGTCGGGGTCCTGTCCAGGGGTCCAACCACAGGGTGAAGTATCGGCGGCAGGCCGGAGTGATGGTCACTCGGAGCGTGCCCTGTTGCCATGCCCATCTCTGGACTCGGTTGTGAAGCCAGTGCTGAAGCGGTCTCGCATGGAGTAGCCTGAGCGGTATGACTGCCGCCGCGGACGCCATATGCCTCAGGAGCCTCTGAAACAGTTTCAGTGGAACCGCTCTCTTGCCCCTCGAATTGTCTCAGGCAATTCAGCAGTGACTGCGCGCGCTCGTTTGTAAGCTGCGCGAACATGGCAACCGAGTCTATTTCCATACCGAGAAAAGAGATCCTCTGCACAGGGGAGAGTTTGCTCTTTTCCCAGTTGACCTGAAGACCCAGTCGGGCGAGGTGTCTGAGCACCAGATCCCTGTGTTTGCACAACCGCTCTCAAGAGTGAGCTAGGATCAGCCAGTCGTCGAGGTAGTTGAGGATACGGACACCTTGTTCCCTAAGCATCCCTTAGCGGGGGCAGAGTGCGGGCACTCGTCTGACTCCAAGTGGCAAAGAGGGCATGAGAAGGCGAAGCGTTCTTGAGCCGTCTTTGCACAGAAACTGGCAAGGGGAGAGGGGAACGAGAGCGGCGAGGAAGCACGTCGCCAGCTGTCGTTCGTGGCCTCTTCGGACCCGGAGGTAGAGGAAACAGCTCTTTTAGTGAAGATTTTGTTACCACCGGCCGCAGGGCCAGTGGCGGAACAAAAAGAAAATGAGAACAAAGGATTCTCCCCGGCCCTCCTCCGGGGGAAGGAGTGGTCCTGCTACCATCTCCTGATGAGCTGACGTCTCCAACTCCGGGTCGTCCGTCTCAGGAACGCCGCTTGGCCTGGCGTTTGGCAGGTTTAGGGGCAGAGACGGGTTGCGCTGCCCTTCTGCGGCCATCTCCTCGCTGCGGCCGGGGTGAAGGCTGCTGCTGTGGCCGAGCGGGAGTGGAGGAGGCCGCAGGGGGGCGCCCTCGGCGACGAGCAGGCTGAGGTTGCGCCGGCGGCGGGGTGGAAGCAGCAGTGGGCCGCCAGGGCAAGATGTGTCTGATGCCGCGTCGCAGAAGAGGCCATCTTGGGAGACCGGGGAGTTGAGGAGCTGAGCCCGATCAGACTCCCTCATGTCTGCCAGGTTCAGCCATAGGTGGCGCTCCTGGACCACCAAAGTGGACATCACCTGACCCAAGGAGCGCACAGTGACCTTCTTCGCCTGGAGAGCCAGGTCGGTAGCAGTGCGCGCCTCCTGAAAAACCCCTGGGTCAGCACCTCCCTCGTGCAGCTGCTGGAGCAGCTTGGCCTGATAGACCTGAAGTGAGGCCATGGCATGCAGGGCAGACCGGCCTGGCCCGCAGCTTTGTAAGCCTTGGCCACAAGTGTGGATGAGAACTTACAGGCCTTGGAGGGCAGCTTGGGACCACCATGCCAAGCGGAGGCGCTCTGTGGACACAGTTGCATTGCAACAGAACGCTCCACCGGGGGAATCCCAGCATACCCCTTGGCCGCCCCACCATCGAGGGCAGTGAAGGCAGAGGAAGAACCAGAACGGTTTTGGGCAGTTAAAGGTGCCTTCCATGAACTAGTTACTTCCTGGTGCACTTCCGGGAAGAAAGGAACCAGAGGGGGGTGCTGGCGATCCGCATGAGCAGCCCCCAGGAACCAATCATCCAGCCTCGAGCGCTCGGGACAGGGTGGAGGATTCCACTCAAGCCCGATGCTCTCCGCTGCCCGGGAAAGCACGGCCGTCAGCTCGGGATCAGACTCGGACAACGCTGGCACTCCCGAGGGAGGCAACGCAGCCGAACCCTCATCTCCCGAGGACTCAAGCCCTCCTTGTGATGCGGCGATCGACGATCCTCTTCGCGAGCCCCGAATGAGATGTCAGGAGCCTGAGAGGGTCCAGCTAATTCATCCAGGAACTCGACCGGCTGCGTCGTATGTGAGGGGGGTGTGGCCCGAGGAGGTTCGCTCGTCGGGGAAGCCCACACGGTAACCCTCAGATCACCCTGGCCACCAGCCGAAGTAGCTCTCTTACTAGAAGAAGAGTTAGAATGGGGTGTGGCAGAGGGGACTCTATACCTTTTAAGGTAATCGAGTCTCGATCTCAACGCCGAGATGGTCATGTCCCCACAATGAGAACATGAGCCATCCACGAACGCAGTCTCAGCGTGCTGGAAGCCCAGACACGTGACACAGCGATCAGGACCGTCACGAGGAGCGATATATCGACCGCACCCAGAAACACACGGGCGAAATGACATCTTTAAAAAGACGCAAATCGGCCCGTATCTCTTTTGTGAGAGAAATTTGTCTCTTTTAGAGGTGTTGAAGCGCTCAGGGGAACGCGGGAGCTGTTGCAGGAAACCCAGACGAACCGCTGAATCGCGCCGTCACACCAACACCAGCTCTTGCTTGTAAACACTCCGGTGATTGCAGCAAGCGATGTGCTCGGCTCCGAAGCGAAAGCTTGAATAAGAGTTGCTCGCGTTGCTCCTTATATACCCGCTCTGCGGGGCGGACTTCGCGATGCAAATTCCGCAGACCAAGGTACTTTGTGTACCATTGGCTCGTTTTGTACCACTCGAAGGTGATTGGGCTCTCGGGCGAGATCCCATTCGTAACGTCAAACGTGACCGACTGAAAGGGAACTGTCCACTCACCTGCAGGCGAGGTCTCCCGGCCAGGTAAGGAGTCTTTTGTTTAGCTGCTGAGCTGTTTGTACTAATCATAAAGCAGTGATGTTTCTGCGAATGTGTCTGGTTGTTTTTCTACATTCATGTCAATAAACTGCCTGATTAAACTTGTGTAGGTGTTTACTAAAGGGTGTTACTATATAGCCCCTTTCACACTGCCATTCCGGCAAATACAGGGGTAAAGTGTTCTTGTAATTGTTCCCTTGGCACGTTATACTTTAACTGAAGCAAGCAAACGATCTCGCCGTCAGCGCGTCAAGTGAGGAACTAACTGATCTCTGCTTCATTACAGTTTGCACATATGTTTTCGTCGCGAATGTTGATCTTCCTTCAAAACAGCCGGTAAAAGAGTCGCGCGATAACGCGCGTCATCACTTCGATACAGAATTAGATCTGGCTTTTGTTCACACAGCGCTCGTTCCGGAACGATTACCGCAATGTTACTAGGTCCCCGACCCGGGTTCAATTCGGTAATCAATTCCGGGACGTGGTTGCTTTCACACAGAAGGCGACCAGGCAATGTTACGGGAATATTGCGGGTCCGACGTGCAGTGTGAAAGGGGCTTATGTTAATGGCCACTCCAAAAACCATCTCCATCACGTGTCTCAAGTTTGCTAGTCAGGGGAAACCTGGAAACCCAAGGGGAAAAGAACAAAAATGTTGTACCAACAATAATAATAATAAAAAAAATGTTTACAACTTACCTGTTTTAGTGTAAATAAATGCATGGGGCTTTTCTTTTGAAGACCGATCAAACACTCTGAAACTGAACAAATCGGTTCGTTTAAATTAGCCCATTACACATTTTTCCTTTCATTGTCCAAAATATCATAAAAAGCATGGACATCATTCTAAACTGGGTGCTCGACCAAAAAAACAAGCAGAAAAATATTTGAATGTAAAGACTATCATAGTTAACGTACAAATTAAATTAATTTTCATTGTACTTTTAAAATATTGTGTACAAACCACCTCACAGATTCCTCCTTACGAAAATTTCTTTGTTTGCCATTTATTCTAAAGAGTCGGCTCACGAGAATGATTCCTTAGCGAATCGTTCACCATTAGCCAGCTGTCTTTTAGCCCAACAGACCGCAGGGAACAAAGTGGAGCTTTCTAAGGTTATAAAAGCCCTCGTGTTGTTTTTAAAGTGATTATGCATTTCTTCCCTTTACGTTATTTAAGGCACAGTGTTAGTAAAATCTATTCATGTATTTTGTTTATGGCGTTAATTTACTGGAAGAGAGACTTCAACTAAAAAAAAACCTTCAGCTATGTTTCAGGATACAGGTAAACACACCATTGGAATGATTGCCATATTAAGAAGTTAATGAATGGAGATATGTACATACAATGAAAAAATAATAGACACTGAAATTGTTGTCTACCTTAAAATTATAATGGATATAATTAATCATAGCTGTAATCACAAATAAATACACTATAAAAGAACAACTGAAAGGATTTCAAAAAAAGTGTTTTCAAGATGCAATGGACCCAGTATAAAATTTCCCCTCTAATTATAGAACTGTATGGTTAGGTATATTATGTATTTACTCGTTTACTGATTTAAAACAAAATTGTCTAAGTCTATATGATTATTTTTTATTTTATTTTTAGTATTTTAGAAAATATTTTTTAAAAAGTGGGAAAAAAAAGAAAATACATACAACATAGATCTCATATCAGTATTTCATGTCCCTTTATTTATTTTGTAAGTAGCTTTGTATGCTGGTTTACTGCATATTATACTGCTACAAGCACATCATAGAAACATACCCATGTAGTACTTTAGTCATTAAATAGTATAAAGGGAAAAAAAGCATATGCTTTCATTTAAAGGATCTGCATCATTAGCTTAGTCAAATTAACAATTAAAAGGAAAAATAAAAAAAAAAGTAACCACTATATTTTCCATCTTTTTTGCACCCTGTAAAGTTTCTATATGTTGAAAATGTACTACTCAAGAATTAAATATCTGTATTTAGGTATGTTTTCTGTATCTTGCAAATGTTTCAGAAAGGAACAGGTTGATGAAGTTGTGTACAGCCCATTAGAGGAAGGGTCACTTCTCTGCCAGACGTATAAGATGAACAATTTCAGACCCTATTTACCTTCACCACAGTATAAAAATGTACATTTTACAGTCCATTATTAGCCCGACTGACCAAACTAAAGCATAACATTTAAATACAGTTCACAAAGTGGACAGTTCACCCCTCTTACCAAATATTAACATGTGTTTTAAATTGTAACTTTCACCTTCTTTCAATATAATTATATATCTTTAACCTTACGTACAAGATAATCATAAGACCTCTCTGATGGTATAGTTGCATAACTATCATGATAAGTGTTAGTGAAGGTTTTCCTCTTAATTTGAATGTTTCTCATCTTATTCTTCTCCTTTTTTTCAAGCTTATCATGTCTTCCAATCATAAGTAAAGTCCCAGTCTTTATCTCAATGCTAGGCAAATGTTGGGTTGAACTCTTTACTAATAAGAACTGAACAGAAGATACACGATCGTCACAATCAGCTTGTAAAATGATGATGTAAAATGGGGCCATCAGTACAAATGTCAGTTCTGAAGAAGAAACAAAAGTTTTCTTTGTTTGACTTGCAAAGTTCATATGTTCACATTCCTGTCATGATCACTATGGGTTTGTGTCTGTTGATTCTGTTGATTGTGATGTCTGTCTGTAGTGTCTCTTTATTCACCGTCAGCTGATCCAGAGATCAGACTAAAATCTAAAACCTGAAAGTAACACACAAAACAGTCAAATGTGGTGACATTACTGCATCATCTTTGGAAAACTAAAACAAACTTTTCTCTATTAAGCTGATAGTATAATCCTGTGATAAGTAGTGTCTAAAACACCCATTTAATCATCCAGTTTATTCCAAACTGTCGATGACCATAAATTATGACTTTTAACCTTTGACCCTTAAGAAATATATGATACATATTGTAATGTACAGATACATAATAATTATGTTCTTGCTTTAAAATAATAATTTAAAACTGTTAATTTTACTATTCATGCCCCAGAGGGTGTCTGTTTATCAACACAAATATTGATAAACTGGAAGACCAAAAAATATAAAAAATATAATTTCTATACTCAAACATTATTAAAATTACTATAAACAGTATAAAAATATTGTTTATAGTACGAGTATATGGTACGAGTACATATATGGATATTTTTTGTCATTACTACTCACAGAAACCTCTGCAGTCCAAATTGTTTATCTTTTTTCATATCAGTAAGCAGCTTCACTGCTGAATCTCCTAGTTTATTTCCAGTCAGATTCAGTTCTCTCAGGTGTGAGGGGTTTGATTTCAGAGCTGAAGCCAGAGCAGCACATCCTTCATCTGTGACTCCACAATTATTCAACCTGTAGAGAACAATGACAGTTTTCATTCTCGCGGTTCAGGATCTACAGCAACTTCACAATCAGAAAGAGCGACTTAACCCACAACTTGATTAACCGGTCTCATCATGGTAGGAATGCATGTATCTTCACAGAAACTGACATATGATACAGAATCTGTGAGTTCATCCAGATCAGTGGCTGCAGCTTCAAAAACACTCCAGTCAGTGCAGTCAAAGCAGACTTGTATATCCCACTCTGCTTTATCAGTCCATCTATTTACAGTCCTTATTATGGGTTTAGCTGAATTAGGTTTCTCCCTGTAGCTCAGTGTAAGGTAAACTAGACGGTGATCAGAGAATCCCAAAGCTGAATGATGTGTGTGTCAGTGATGCACGGGTTGATCCGAAATGAGCCGGTTCCTGTGGTTACCCGCGGTTTTGAGTCATCCAAAAATATTTTTCATGATATGCAGGTCGCGGTAGGTCGGGTCGTTTGAAATAAAGATGCCAATTAAACCTTTGTAATTTATATAGTACAAGACACAATTTTGAAATACATAGGCCTACTCTTTATTGGCTGAATAACTGGCACGAATAGAGTGACCACCTGTCCCGCTTTACGTTGTACAGCAATTTAACCCTTTTTTCCCGCCTCACGCAAATTGAGCATCTGTCCCAATTTTTCATTCGACCCTGCCTAATAAATACACGGATCCATCCATAGGTGTACTGTTAGCCTATTTCCAATAGTTCAAAGGGAGAGCAATAAAAGCGTTAGTCGATAGGCTGAGTCGTACGTCAATCAAACTGTTGACTTGCGCATGAACGCCTCCTCAACATTGTCAACAGTCTCAAATTGGAGAGCGAGCGTGCTGTTCGTTCAAGTTATACAGCCATGGCCAGTGTGGCCACGAAAAAGAGAAGATGCACTTTTAATAGCGAATGGACCATAACATACTCTTGGTTAAGACCTGTAGATGGCAAAGCAGAGAGAGCTTTTTGCATTTTATGCAAAAGCAGTTTTTCTGTGGGACATGGTGGAGAATACGACGTGAGCGACATGGTGTATGTGAGTACCACAGAAAAAAAGCACATCATCAAGAAACATGCAAATCAGTGCAATCGTTTTTCAATAAACCAAATGACCCACAGGCTGACAAAGTTTGGGCAGCAGAAGTGACGACCATTTATCATGCCGTACATCACACACATTCATATCGCTCTACCAACTGCAGTAACAAGTTAGCCCCAGTCATTTTTCCAGATTCTGAAATAGCTAAGAAAAAAGCTGTAGAAACTTTGTGTGATATTTCGGGTCTTAATCTTTTAGTCGGTGGGTTTAAAAAGAAATAAAGGCGATATATTAGCCTACAGAAAGCTTGAAATGTCTACCAAAATAAATAGGCTATAATCTGAATATGTCATCCATATGAAATGTGCATTTCTCTCTGAGGTTCACGGTGACTGCTCATGGTCAACTACATCTTAGCAGCGACACAAAAACACCAGTTTATTACTAAACTGTCTAAATGTCTAAATGTCTCCTTGCTAATTTAGACACAGTCATAATCATTACCAGTTCTTTGTGGCAAGCCTTGTGTGCGGTCATAACGCTTATTATCCTGTAGGCTATAGCCTATTTAAGTAATTAAAATAATATAAAGGGATGACGCATTTACAACTTGTAAAAAAAAACAGGTCAGGAAGCGGTGTGGGTACAATATTTTCTTTTTCTTTTTTTGCAGTCAGAGTTGCGGGCGGGTTAGTTGAAAACATCGGCCGGGCGCATCCATTTAATAATTTATTTTAACAATATAATTAACTCTCAATTTGTTATTATTGCATACTGTTTTATAATGTACTATAATAGCGAGGTGCATCTAACTGGCAATCTGGCAAATTGCACTAAGTAAAAGCATTTAATTACTATTGTTGCAAATAAAATACTTCTATTTTTAAATATTGTAAGTAGAATCTATATTTATTTGCAGTTAATGTAAATAACATCTATCACTAATATTGTATGCTATTTTCACCTCACTGCCATCAGGAAAGTAGAAGTAGAAGAGAGGAGTAGAAAGGTTTACAGATTATGAAAAGCAGAGAGCACATCTACTTCAGAGTTGAACATCCAACAAAACATCTGAATAATAAAAAAAAATTGGGGAAAAAAATGTTGTCTTGTGTATGTTGCCTTATGTTCGGTAGTTTGTCTCCGGTAAAACTGATTGAGTAAACAGAACAAACAAATGAAAACAGCAAAAGAAGAGCTGAAGTTTACAGTGCCCTCTTGATCACTGAAATGTATGCTGTAATGTACATTTTATGTTTTAAATTATTATTTAATTTTTTACAATTTAACAATTATATTATTATTTATTGTTGTAATGGTTTGCATTTTTTACTTTAAAATAATATGCCAGTGATTATATAAATTTGAAACATTAAAAAGATGCATGTCCAGTATTATGTTTTTTTTTTCATTTAACTGGTGAAACCAGACATTATGAGGACTAGCAAATATTTGCCCAAATACATTATTGCACATACATTATATTCAGTATTATATCCAGTAGTTTAATATCATTAATTCTCAATAAACTTTCATTGCTTCTTATGTGCTCGACACAAAAATATAAACAATGGTGTTCAATTATTCAGGCAAGTGAAGTGATTAAAAAGACAATAAAACCTGAACAGACAGAGCTGGTTCTACATGGTGCTTAAAGGGGTTAAATTCAGTATTACAGAAAATGTCAGGACCTTTTTTATTTTTTAATGTACTCCAAAATCCTCAACTCTTCTGTATGAAATTAGTTAAAATTGTCAAAAACTTTGAATCAAAAGAAGATTAAAACAAAATCTTCACTTGTCTGAAGATCTTACCACAGTTTCTCCAGTTTACATTGAGGATCCTTCAATGCATCAGAGAGCAGCTTCAGTCCTGAGTCTCCTAGATTATTATAATTCAGATTCAGTTCTTTCAGGTGTGAGGGGTTTGATCTCAGAGCTGCAGCCAGAGCAGCACATCCTTCATCTGTGACACCACAATCCCACAACCTGTAGAGAACAATGACACTCTTCAGTCTCTTAGTTCAGGATCAGTGCCTTGATCTTGGTAGTACCATTGCTGTCTATAGGGCCAGAGAGCTCTCGGATTTCATAAAAAAGTCTCAATTTGTGTTCTGAAGATGAACGAAGGTATACAGGATTTAAACTATATGTGGGTGAGGGTGAAGATTCAGACCCACATCCCCAGACAGCAAGCTGTTTCAGCCCAGATCCGGCCCACATCTGGGCCACATGGATTTCATGCGGGCCAGATGTGGGCCGGATCTGGGCCAAAACTGCTTGCTATTTGGGGTGAGAGTTAAAGGGATAGCTCAGCCAAAAATGAAAATTCTGTCATCATTTACTCACATTCATGTTTACTCGCCATTGGTTGTTGCTATTGACTTCCATAGTAGGAAAAAAATACTATGGAAGTCAATGGGAACCACCAACTTTCTGATTACCAGCAAACTTCAAAATATCTTCTTTTATGTTAGATATAAGAAAGCAACAATACAGGTTTGGAATGACATGAGGTGAGTAAATGATGACAGAATTAAATTTTACTGTGTCATAATCTTTATGTATCATCCAATCATATGTATACTATCATAAAAAAATTAAGCTAAATTATGTCAGACTCTGAAACCTTTTAAAGAACCTAATGAATCTTAAGAAACATCTTCAGTTATTAACTTTGTTTCATTGTATCATACAATCTTACCTTAGTTTCTCCAGTTGACAGTGAGGATCCTTCAGTCCATCAGAGAGCAGCTTCACTCCTGAGTCTTGTAGTTTATTTCTAGACAGATTCAGTTCTCTAAGGTGTGAGGGGTTTAATCTCAGAGCTGAAGTCAGAGCAGCACAACCTTCATATGTCACACCACAATGGTTCAACCTGTAGAGAACAATGGCACTCTTCTTTAGACTCTCAGTTCAGGATCTACATCTCAGGGGTCTCATTTATAAAACTCTCCGTAGATTTCATCCTAAAATTTTACATAGGCACAAAAGCTAGATTTTGCGTACTCCCAAAAGTTTTCAGATTTATAAAACCATGCCTACTCCAGAACCTCAGCAAAAATCTCTTTATAAATTCCAGTCAGAGGAAGCTTGTGCGTACGTTCATCTCCACCTAGTCTCCTCCCAGAAATCACCATATATGGAGCTTACAAGGTCTTGTTTTACTATGCATAACCTCATCTGCATATTTCCATGCAAATATTTTAATGCACGTAACACCATGTTTAACACAGAGACAGTAGGAAAATAGTATCCTTACTTTGTTTTAGAATCAGCAGGTACTTCGCTTTCAGAAAGAGAGATTCAATCCACACTAATGCAAGACAAGATTAACAACTCAAGTCTAAGGTTCAGACCCACTTCTATATGGGTATTTGAGAATTAAATTTACTTTTACCATATAAAATATTTTATGTATCATCCAATCATGTGTTTACTGTCATAAATTAAGTAAAAGTATGTCAGACTCAGACACCAGGTAAAGAACCTAATAAAGATAAAAAAAACACACACAATCTTCAGTTACCTGACAGGACACTTTTAAGTTTTTTTTTGTTTAAGTTTTAATTTTGTATTTTTTGAATATAATTCATTTATCCTAGTAGTAGGAGAATTAACATTTTGACACATTTATACAATCTTACTGCAGTTTCTCAAGTTTACAGTGAGGATCCTTCAGTAGATCAGAAAGCAGATTCATTCCCGAGTCTCCTAGTTTATTAAGTGACAGATCTAGTTCTCTCAGGTGTGAGGGGTTTGATCTCAGAGCTGAAGCCAGAGCAGCACAACCTTCATCTGTGACTCCACAATCATACAACCTGTAGAGATTCAAAAACATGAATGATGAACTGATACCAGATGTTATTAAAGAAAAAAAATACAAAAACAACATAGACAGTAAACATACTTAGAGGACACTATTAAAGTTTCTGTTTCTGTTGGCTGTCAGTTTTGATCCCTGTCACATCATGTTCAACACATCTCACACACTTATCTCTACAATCATCAGCTCTCGCACAGAAACACTAAAATCCACATCAGCTGCTTTAGTAAGTGTGCAATTTCACAAAGACACTCCTTGGGCCCCATGAATAAAACTTTGGGTAGATTTCACTCTTAAAGTGTTAACATATAAAAGATAGATTTTGCTTTAGCACAAAAAAAAACTATCAAAGATCTGTTTTCAGTGCCTTGCTCAAGGGCACTTTAGCCACGGATATTGAGGGTAGAAGAGAATGCTGTTCATTCACTCCCTCCCACTAACAACTCCTGCCAGCACCAAGACTCAAACTGGCAACCTTCTGGTAACTAGTCAGGCTCTCTAACAATTAGGCCACAGCTGACATGTCTACTGTCTAATATGGATGTCAATGCATCATACCCTTTTCTTGATTTGAGTAACTGCCCCTCAAAATGTCCATGGAATTCAATGCTATGTTATGATTGCTATCGGGCCAGTATGCAAAATGAACAGTAGGTTACTACACTACTGCTAAATTTGGCAGCAATTGTAGGCCTTCAGTGGACTGTAGGAACAATGGAATGTTTGCCTACTAAACGAGTATGGCAGTGTCTGTCATATGTTAATAACTGTTTCATTGAAATGTGCATCACTAATAGTTATTTAATTTAGAACACAATTAACAAGGGCAACCCTCTTTCTCAATAAAACATTCAAATTTAGAATGCAGCAGCACATCCACTAGACCTACCAATATTTTTTTATTTATATCTTAAATAGAATTCTGATATAAACCATAGTGATGGTGTCATGTAATTTGTGTGCTTATCATCATGTAATTTGACTGCATTTCTTGCCTTGTACCTTACGTGTGCAATGACAATAAAGTTGAATCTAATCTAATCTAATCCAATCCAATCTAATCTAATCTAATCTAATCTAATCTAATCTAATTAACTCTATATACATGAAACACACCTTTAATCTACATATGTGTATCAAATGGAAAACAAAGGTTTAAATTTATGCAGACGCTTTTATCGAAAGCACCTTATAGTGCATTCAAGCTAACAGTTTTTACCTAACGTGTTCCCTGGGAATCAAATCCACAACCTTGCACTGTTAACAAAATGCTCTACCACTTGAATCACAGGAAAACTAAATATTCTGATTCTTTCAATACTTATACTTCCACACTGGTATAAGAGCATATGGCAGCTTGCATGGCCCCGGGTTTTGTCAGTGATTTTGTGAACGCTTCTCCTTCTAAATTTTTGGTAAGAAAGCACATACTGAAATCGTGTTCATTTGATCATGTTTTATCAGTCTAGTTGTTATTGTCAGTGTGACTTACTGAGCTGATTTGTATTCTTTAATCACAGGCAGCAGCTTCTGAAGAACTTCATCAGCTGTATTTTGGGATCCAGTAAACTCTTTCAGATTAAACTCATTCATCTTCTGCTCTGATGTCAGCAGCACATAAACCAGAGCTGACCACTGTGAAGATGAGAGTTTGATTTGTTTTATTTTTCCGGATGTCAGATAATCTTGGATCTCCTGAATCAGTGAATCATCTCCCAGTTCATTCAGACAGTGGAACAGATTGATGGATCTCTCTGTTAAGGAATTCAGCCTGATCTTCAGTTTGATGTACTGAATTGATTCCTCTTTAATGTAGAAGCGGCTTCCTCTCTGTGTCAGTAGTTCTCTCAAGAGAGTCTGATTGGATTTCAATGAGAGACCCAGAAGAAAACGCAGGAAAAGATCCAGATGTCCATTCTTACTCTGTAAAGCCTCGTCCACAGCTTTCTGGTGCAGGCCAAATAATGCTTTTTTTTCCTTCCGGGTTACAACTCTGAATAAGGGACTTTGTTCAGTTTGATCAAACACATTTATGCAGGTCTTTGTAAAGGAGAGATGTGCATATAGAGCTGCAAGATGTTCCTGGATACTCAAATGAACAAAGCAGAAGACTTTCCCCTGGTTCAAGCCAAACTCCTCTCTGAAGATTTGAGTGCACAATCCTGAGTACACTGATGCTTCTGTCTCTTCAATGCCACACTCTCTCAGGTCTTCCTCATAGAAGATCAGGTTGCCTTTCACAAGCTGCTGAAAAGCCAGTTTCCCCAGTTTGAGGATCATATCTTCATCTTTGACTTTCTTCTCATAGTCCTTTTTATGCCTGATGTTGGTCTGAAGGATCAGGAAGTGTGTGTACATCTGAGTGAGGGTCTTGGGAATCTCTCCACTCTCTGCTTCACTCAACATCTTCTCCAGAACAGCGGCTGAGATCCAGCAAAACACTGGGATGTGGCACATGATGTAGAGGCTCTTTGATGACTTCACGTGTGAGATAATTGTATTGGCCAGACTCAGATCACTGATTCTCTTCCTGAGGTATTCCTCCTTCTGTGGATCATTGAAGCCTCGTACCTCTGTCACTCGATGGACACACTCAGAGGGGACGAGATCAGCTGCTGCTGGTCTGGAGGTGATCCAGATGAGAGCAGAGGGAAGCAGATTCCCCACAATGAGGTTCATCAGCAGCACGTCCACTGAGGCTAATTCAGATATATTACACAGTTTCACTTTACTCTTAAAGTCCAGAGACAGACGACACTCATCCAGACCATCAAAGATGAACAACACTTTATATTCATCACTGGATATTTCCATTTCTTTGGTTTCAGGGTAAAAGACATGAAGAAGATCTGAAAGACTGAGTGTTTTGTCCTTCATCAGGTTGATTTCTCTGAAAGGAAGTGGAAATATGAGCTGGACGTCCTGATTATCTTTCCCTTCAGCCCAGTCCAGGATCAACTTCTGCACAGAGACTGTTTTTCCAATGCCAGCGACTCCCTTTGTCAGCACAGTTCTGATGGTTTTTTCTTGTCCAGGTAAAGGTCTAAAGATATCATTGCATTTGATCGGTGTGTCCTCTGTTGCTGCTCTCTTGGATTGTGTCTCAATCTGTCTCACCTCATGTTCATTATTGATCTCTCCACTCTCACTCTCTGTGATGTAGAGCTCTGTGTAGATCTCATTCAGGAGTGTTGTGTTTCCCTGCTTTGCTGATCCTTCAAACAGACACTGAAACTTCTTCACCAGATTTGATCTGAATGTGCTTTGGATCAGTTAAAAATAAAAATAAAATAACAGATACAACATTAATTAAAGAGGTAAAAGTGACAGTAAAGCAAATAAACAAGTATTAATCTATTAATTCCATCTGATCAATTATGGGATTATTTTCCCGCCAAATGTATTGCAGTCACAGATCGAAAAATAATGCGCATAAATAAAATATTTAAAAACACGTGTAAAATAATAATGCACAAAACTGAAAAACAAATGCAATTTTTTTTAGATAACAAAAAGCGTAGTCATGGATCGAAAAATAATAAGCGTAAATCAAAAAATGTAAACGCATTTAAAATTATATTGCATAAAAATGTAACATGAATTCAACATTTTCTAAATCTCAAACATTTTTTTTTTATTGAACTGAAAGCAGTCTTAAACAATGCACATTGTGCATTTCACACACGTTTTCTATTTTATTATTTTTCATTTGAGCATAGACATTGCTCTCTCAGAGTGGCACTCTCTATAGATTTATTTTTCATACATGGAGTTTCTCGCTCAAGTTCACATTTTAAGAGCAAGTGAGAGCACTGGTGCCTCCATCTGTCCTGCTGTTCAGTGTCCACACACACTTCAATAGCGCACATTTCTGTAGGTCAACATTAGATTGAGCGGCCATATAAAGTTATTACTACATATGTCTTTTCAATGAAAAGCTATATTTGAGGTCTATGAATGATAAGTGGGCTTTTGGATGTACTGCCCGATTTAGGCTACTGTATTACCACATAGACCAGCCGTTACCGATCTGTCCTTTATCAGCCACATTAAAGCAAACAGGAGGACAGCATAAAGACACAGGGCGAGTACAATTGAGTTCAAAATTAAAATATATAGTTTATACTTTATTTATTTAAAAGGTAGGCTATATTTGTGTAGAAAGTTGGGGATCAAAGTGTTATTACGATTCCAGGTCCCACCAACATTTTTTCCTGTCCTGTCCCAATCCCTTGATAGTGATTTCGTTTACAATCAATGTCAGTCTCTAGTGTGAAGATGGATAGCCAGCGTCAGCAGGCAAATCCCGGACGATCTCAGGTAATTGGTCTTAAATATTTTGTTAGTGGCTGACAGAAACATTCCCTTCGTGTGATTATTTAATGCGCATCGTGTCAGTAAAGCCAGTTGTGTAATCAGTGGTAAATCTCCATCACCTGCGCGCTTTCACAAGGAGCATCATTAATGTTCTACTTGAAGCAGCTGCACAGAATGATCACTGCAGGGTTGCCAACTCTCACGCATCTGACTTCAATCTCACGCTGAAGTCCAAGTGTGAGTGTCACGCCAGATGCATGAGAGTTGGCAACCCTGAACACTGTATGACATCAAAGTATCGCGCGAGCGATCCGAATGCATTGGATCCGTGTGCTCTCTTATTGCTCACGCGGTACTTTAATGTCATACAGTGATCATTCTGTGCAGCTGCTTCAAGTCGAACACTATTGCTGCTCCTTGTGAAAACGCGCAGGTGATGGAGATTTACCGCTGATTACATAACCGGCTTTACTGACAAGTTAAATTAAATATTGCGTGTGATTTATCATGCAGCCCAACTGCCTAAAATATAAAGTATTGGTAAATAAACCAAACTAACAAGACACGTGTTAACAGGATATCGGCCTACTCGGACTACATAGTGCTTGCAGAAAATATCATAATACACAAAGGGAATGTTTCTGTCACCCACTAAAAAAATATTTAGGCTAATCACCTGAGAACATCCGGGATTTGTCTGCTGACCTGGTTATCTATCTTCACACACCTGCCACAGCAGCCACGAGTCGCATTGGAGTGACGTCAACTCCCCCTTGAAATGGTTGGCTAGAGGCGCAGCTGTCAATCTA
The DNA here is from genome assembly GCF_023724105.1 of Carassius gibelio. Lineage (NCBI taxonomy): Eukaryota > Metazoa > Chordata > Actinopteri > Cypriniformes > Cyprinidae > Carassius > Carassius gibelio. Next base: position 34,359,290 of record NC_068414.1, read on the forward strand.
GAACTTGCGGCCAATGGTGATGCTGAAGCCTGCCCTGATTTACATGAAACTCAAACTGCAACTTTTAGAAACGCAAGCGCAGAACGTGGAAACAAGAGCAAAGGGGAAAAAACCACAAGCACACAAAAAATAACATATGAGCAGGAAACCTTTGAAAACCTTTGAAAATTTTGAATTCATGTTTCAGTTTTGTGTAATCCATGACTGCCCTGTTTGTTATTTAAAAAAATTGCATTTGTTTTTCGGTTTTGTGCATTATTATTTTACACGTGTTTTTAAATATTTTATTTATGCTTATTATTTTTCGATCTGTGACTGCAATAAATTGGGCGGGATTCTAATCCCATAATCAATGTCTACATCAGACATGACAAAAGCAAACAGAACTCATTTTTATTAGTGATACTGTCTACTCTGGATGCTACACTGCACAACATGACAAGTAACTGTCAATAAATGGATGCCCCATTATATTTCTAAAATAACATAACTGTCTGATGTTCTGTGCAGAGTTGTACCTCAGATCAGCTGGTGTGTGTCTTCCTTTAAATGTTTTTGAAGTGTCAAAAGACTGGTCACTCTTCATGGACACACAGCTGGACCCCGGTGAGTTTGATTTTTGACTGTGGAAATTAGTAATAGAATAGAGACAATAGAGTAATGATAATAGACAATATTCAAGAAATCCATACAGTACAGCTAATATAATGTGGAGTTGACATTAAACGTATAAAAACAAGATATCAAAGGTATATTCTGTCATTTTTTTTTATTTTTTAACCTTTCACTGTGAAGATATAAACTTATTTAGACGTACAGGAAATTGCAATGGAAGACGATTTCAATATATCAACAGACAACGTTGAATTTTTTTTCACAACCATATTTATTTGAACCAGAATAGACAGATCAAGTATTCAGGAGCAATCCGCTGCAGCAGCACATCTTCAAGCCTCAGAGAGACAGAGATCTCTTCAAAATTGGTGGTGTTTTAGTAGCATGTGTTGTGAGATGCCAACAGAAGTGGAGAGCATATATTGTCACGAATGGAACATAGCAATGCCACATCTACAAGACGATGACGAGGACATTGACAGTATCGCATCACACACCTGCCTGACTGAAGATCCTGAGTTTTCACCACTGTTGAGACGCAGCATTTTGCACGTTGTGTTTAGTTTGCCAAGTATAAACTGGAGGCGACGTCCAATGCCAGAGGGACCCATGTGCGCGCGTGTGTGTGGTGGGCCCACAATAAGTTGTTTATTTTGAATTAGTGGAGGATATAACGGTTTATACTCTGTGATTCATTGGGTATATTAATCAAGTGTTGCAGTTTAAATTCTTGACTGAAACTGAAGTTCATTTACATAATCTTACTTTATTTATGTACTGAGTTTACATAGCTATACCAGAATTACATTGGTGTGTTGATTTACATTTAGTGAAAACAAATTTGTACTTTGTGTATAATTTGAGTTAATTTAAAGGATAATCATTAGCCTTATTTCTATGGAAGTTTAAAAGATTAACCCTTTAAGTGCCTATTATTGTGCATAGAAGAGTAAATCAAACACTGCATTTGAAAATTCTAATTTATTCAGAAGTTGGTTGAATTCATATTTAATTTGATTTGATTTTGTTAATTCTGTTTATTTTTCCCTTTTAAATAAATCCATTGTATATTTCAGTTATAGTGTGGTCACTTTAATGGAGTAGATAGGTAACTGTGGTTGATTGATATTAGTTTGCAGAGATCTAAGTTGCACTTTACAAGAGGTGGTGTGGAACCAAGGGTCACAGATTGATTGTAATATCACGTCGAGAGGCAAATAAACGAATCTGGGTTCAAGCGTCCAGCATTCCGAAGGATAGATACATCTAGGACAGCAGGGGGCGCTACATTAACTTTCATTATAGCACCCTGTCATAAATACAGTAGAGACGTACACATGGAAACATATACGAGCACAGCACAAAAACTTGATGTCAGTGCTGTCTATGAAATTACTTTTCATTATTTTTCAATGATTCATTGGAAATTGTAAAATTGTATTCATGTTGTAAATTATTTCTTATGTCATTTCCATTTTCCCAGTGGCTATGCATCATTCATTTTCATTTAAAAATGCAACTGATGATTTCACATTTTATGGTCACATTGTCACATATGGATATGTATGAAGGGCTTAATTAATCAAAATGAAATAATTTTGTTTATTTTTCAAGGATAAATAAAAATCACCAAGATAAATGTCACTAGTCCTTTTAGCAATAGTTTACATGGTTAGTTTTTTTCAGTTTCATTTGCAGGGTTTGAGCTATCAGCATGTCACCAAACTGATTTCTTTCGACTTTATGATTTATACGTTTCGGTGTGTTCATCCACATTGCAGCTTACTGTTGAATGGGCAAATGAGGGTCAATAAAATGAAAACATTATGTTGCTCAACCCTGTTAAGAATGGTCCACACACCTACAGTAAGCCTGTGTTATTTACAGCATTTTTTTTTAAACTAAACCTGACATTGGATGTTATAGATATTGCTTCTCCATGACAAATGGCTTGTGATATTTCTCATTTTTGTGTCACTTAAGCAAAAATAAAAGCATCCATTAAATGAATGCATGAATGTAATTCTTGTTTTGTATTAAAAAGTATATTTTGATGTAAACATGCGAGTGTAGATGTGTTTGCCTTTTACTGTGCAGAGACCTTTTTTGCATCCCACATAGTAGTGCTGAGTTTTTCAAATGCTGTGTAGAGTTAATAAAGTAATAAGTCCAAATTAGCAATGGTTTACTATGGTTTTAAAATATTTAAGGTGTTAAAACCACTGAAATCACATTGGATTCATTCAGATAGATGAAAATTTACACCTTGACAGCACTCTTGCAATGCATGTTTCTGAGATCAGCTTTGAGAAGGAACCTGATCATTTACGCAACTCTTAGTATTTTAGAGCCTAATGAGTATGGACTACTGAGTTTGAATTATTTCAGAATATGATTGATTTCTGGATTTCAATAAGTGAATATTTGACAAGTTCTGCCCTGCCTGCATTATTAGTTGTGTGTCATGCATCTGCATGCATGTCTGAAAAAAAAGTTGTACCTCAGATCAGTTGATTTATGTCTATCCTCAAGTTCTCCTGGCTGCTCCATAGACATGTCACTCTTCATGGACACACTGCTGGGCTCCCATTGGTTTGATCTGTCACTGTGGAATTTAACGTAATAAAATATACAATAAAGCAGAGACAATAGAGACAAGAATTTGTAAGTTATGTACAGTTCTGTCATGACCACAGGGATTTGCGGCAGAGCAAGCACAGAGACTAGCTACTACCAATAAATACACAATATGCTGCTGTGAGCATGTAAGAAATACTGCTGCTGCACTTATAACATTTGTGACCCATGCTGGCAAAACTGAGTCAGAATGCGCACAGGCTAATTTTGAGCTACAGACAAAAAGTTAATTCCTGTGACTAAAGAGCTTTAAAAAGCTTTTAATGCATCATTTTTCCTTCTGGATCATCAGTGAGTGTTTGAACCTTCTGTAATAGCTGCATATGAATCACTCAGTTGTCCTCAGTGTGAAAAGATGGATCTCAAAATCATACAGTCATTGTTGGAAAGGGTTCAAATACACAAAAATGCTGAAAAACCAAAGAATTTGTGGGATTTTAATGATTTTTCTGAAAAAACAGCAGGAAGTTTAACTGTTCAGGACAAACAAGGGACTCATGAACAACCATCACTAAAAATATACACAGCTGTTTATCATTCAGACAGCAATAAAGTATAAAAAATCAAGGGGATGTAAACCTTTGAACCCATTTATTTTCATAAATTCAACTATTATTTTCTCTTTTGGGCTATATTTAAACAACTTTTATGTGAAATGTTGTAACTAAGATCAGTTGATGTGTGTTCTCTCAGTTTTCCTGGTTCCTCCATAGACTGGTGACTCTTCATGGACACAAAGCTGGACTCTGGTGAGTCTGATCTCTCACTATGGAATTGAGTTTAATGAAACAATAGAGCGCAGTAGAGATAAGAGAGACAAGATAAAAAAAGAAAACACATTTATATTGAGTTGATCTATCAACACTTTACCACAGATGTAATGTGTGAGCTCCCTCAAGTTTTACAGGCTGTCCCATAGACTGTTCACTTTTCAATCTGTATGTCTTTCCATTTATCTATCTGTCTGTCTGTCTATCTGTCTGTCTGTCTGTCTGTCTGTCTGTCTGTCTATCATCTATCTGTCTGTCTGTCTATCTGTCTATCTATCTATCTGTCTGTCTGTCTGTCTGTCTGTCTGTCTATCTGACTGTCTGTCTGTCTGTCTGTCTGTCTGTCTTTCTGGTCTGTCTGTCTGTCTGTCTATCTGTCTGTCTGTCTATCTGTCTGTCTATCTATCTGTCTCTTTGTCTTTCTGGTCTGTCTGTCTGTCTGTCTGTCTGTCTGTCTATCTATCTATCTATCTATCTATCTATCTATCTATCTGTCTCTGTCTGTCTATCTATCTATCTATCTATCTATCTATCTATTTATCTATCTATCTATCTATCTATCTATCTATCTATCTATCTATCTATCTATCTATCTATCTATCTATCTATCTATCTGTCTGTCTGTCTGTCTGTCTGTCTGTCTGTCTGTCTGTCTGTCTGTCTGTCTCTCTCTCTCTCTCTCTCTGTCTTTCTGTCTGTCTGTCTGTCTGTGCTCCTAATTTAGTAAAGACCCCAAATTATAATCTCAGGGTCTAACTATATTTGAGCACTAGAATATGACAGGTACAATAATCCAGAACATCTTGACATTCATGGCAAACACCCAGAACACCCAGTAAATTAGAAATGCAATGTATTTTCTGTAGAATTAAGATCATATAAAGATTTAAATGTACCTTTGTCCTGGAGAAAAATCTCCATCTCTGAACGTTTTCTTATCCTCCATGATTCAGGCAGTCTTCATGGAGCTGCACATGTGTAGGTCTGAAGAAACAGAAACAAAACAAAATGACATTCAAAAGATTCAAATTTATGAATCTGCCCTTTTCTGTTTACATACTCGTAGGTGCTCAAGATCAGGGTTGTTACACAAAGCTGCATTTTTGTTGCAGTTAGATTACTAACCAAACTTAAAGTAAAATGGAAAGCATGTAAGCACTAAAACTAATTTTTCCCACATCAATTTACACCCCATACAACATAATGGTAATGCAGAAAACATCTTTATCAATAAAGTTTAAGAATAAAGTTTTTAACATCTTCGCATTTTCGCTTTTTTTTTTTTTTTTTTTTTATAAAACACTGATTCCATTGCATAATTATTCATACCCTTATCTGGAACAAAAAAACAAAAACAAAAACAAAAACAAAAAAAAACAAGCCCTGAGGTAAAAATAATTGTCTGTAGATCTAGAGAATACTTCAGAAAAGCATTCTGCTTCATTGAAGGGTCACAGAAGTATGAAGTCTCTGTTCATCGAAGAAGTTTGAACCAAACAGGTCTCTTCCTGGAACTGGCCTTCTGGTCAAACTGAGCAACTGATGGAGAAGGGCTTTGGTTAGTGAGGTGACCAGGAACTTAATAGTCACTCTAGTTGACCTCCATGATCATATGTGGAGAAAGGAGAAATCTACAGAAGGACAAACATCACTGCAACACTCCACTGATCTGGGCTTTATGTCAGTGTGGCCAAACTCAATCCTCTCCTCAGTGAAGACACAACACTTACATTTTTGTTACATTTACGTACAGCCTACCATTTGGATAAAGTTCTAACATCAAAATTGTTGCTGTATGTCAGTAAATGTATAGATCAAAATTCAAAAGTGCAGACTCGTTTTATAATTTTATTTTGTCATTTCACTAAATGTCAAAACAACAAAAAGTGTCTCATGCAAGCACGTTTAAAATTGAGCGAAGATTAAACGAGGGATATCTGCATCTTAGCTGACTCACCTGAAGACTCACCTTGAACGGAATATGACGTTACATCTTCTCAAAAGGGTTAAATGCCGTCAAGAAGAAATTCCTGCATAAGATATTATTAAATATCAGGCTACAATTAAACAAAAACATTCGGCTACTAAACGTATATTTTCTGATCTACTTCTGCCAGGTGTAAGATGGCGCATGTAAAACTACTTTCATTTTCATGCAACAAAGTACTGTATGCTTGCCCTGCATAACAGGAATAACCTGATCTTGTACCTGCGTTTCAATGGCACAGTCTTTGACAACCGCATTTTACAAAATGATTCCATGTTAGCAAAAAAGAAAAAAAAAGAAAATAAATAAATCAATAAATTATAAAATATAATAAAAAGACAATAAAAATACTTATTTGATTGAGCAATTATAGTGGTCTGTTTTATAAATTGTAACTGGTTTAACTGTAACTTAATTCATGTCTGTTGGCCCAGTGACTCTTTGTAGGTTAGTGGTTAAAATAATCGATTTCCAGTCTTTTTCAAAACAAAATTATTGCCCAGAATCAGCAGATACATTTGTTTGCACGTCTTGTTTAATCTGGCCACAGAGGGATGCAGCTCTTGACCAGAAATATTCAGATGCCTCCGCAACGCCATTAACACACAATGTCAAGATTAAAAAGTAATACTCGACTGTCTCGACTACTACAAGATGGAGAGACATATCCCCACCGTCAGAAACGCTTGTAGATATAGGCCTACACAGGGTACGATTTGTGATAAAACCAGAGGGGAGGATGCTTCTGAAATTATTTATGAAATGCTTTTAATACGACGGAAATTGTATTTAGTTTAATCTCAGTTTAATAAAAACATTTTAGGCCTATGTTAGGCCTATTAATTGTATTGATTTAATGTCCACTGTTATTCAAACAACAAATTACATACAGAAAGTGAGTAAAAAACACAACAAGCCCTTTGAAACTCTGAATATCAGTTAAACCATTGCGTCGCAAAATGATTCACTGTTTGGAAGTGCTCCAATCGGATCACGTATCACAAATTATTCGATTCAGATCAGGACGTGGTGTATGGCTGAAAAGCATAATCAGATTGGAAGGGTTTATTTTTTTATTTATTTTTTTTACATTTCAGTTAAAGTTATGTAGTTACAGTTTTAGCTTTTTTATTAGCTTTTTTTAATGTATATAATAATTATTTTTCATTTAAACTTTTTTTTGTTAATGAATATGAAAAATTCAGTAGGATAAGGTGACAGAGCGAGCGACAGGCTTTGGTGAAGGAGTACCAAGAGTATTTACAGTACGTAACATAAGAACTTCAATCTGACAATGGCTAACATTGCATTGCAGTGCCTGTCTGTGTCTTTGCTTGGTGGACTCTAGATCGTAGACCCGAGTTGGTCTGCAGAGCAAAAAATGCACAATCCAATCCTCTGATCAAATATTTGCACTTTAAAAACACTTTAAAACAAGTGTTTTCCAGTATGGAGATTAATATGTTCTCAATATACAATAGTTGTAGTTTAAGTCACACAAATATTGTTCATATAGACCATGAATATTTGTGACTATCTAGTTGCATACATTTAATGAAATTAATCTATAAATAGTCTCTTCTTTACATGTGATTATCTCATCACAATCTTCATGGGTTGTGTGTTTAGGGGCTCAACAGAACGACTTCAGGCCTCAAAACTACATACAGAATCTTCTGGCTCTGGAGACAAACGACTACAGCGGCACTTCAGTATCGGATCAGATTACAAACAATGAGAAATGACCTGAAGTAAACAGATAAATGACATGAAATAAACAGCAGCTTGTTGTTCATTATCAACAGCTACAGCTACTTTAGATTCAAATGTGTATCAACAGAATCAATGGAAGCAACACATTTGTAGGGGAAGTCGTGGCCTAATGGTTAGAGGGTTGAACTCCCAATCGAAGGGTTGTGGGTTCTAGTCTCGGGCTGGCAGGAATTGTGGGTGGGGCTAGTGCATGTACAGTTCTCTCTCCACCTTCAATACCACGACTTAGGTGCCCTTGAGCAAGGCATCGAACCCCCAACTGCTCCCCGGGTGCCGCGGCATAAATGGCTGCCCACTGCTCCGGGTGTGTGCTCACAGTGTGTGTGTGTGTGTGTGTTCACTGCTCTGTGTGTGTGCGCATTTCGGATGGGTTAAATCACCATACTTGGCTGAATGTCACTTCACTTTCATTTTGTCTATTGTGAAAAAATCTCTGTCTATTTAACAACTACGATTATAAAAAATAAAAAAATATTTAAAATGTTACACTGGTAATTTTTCTAATTCTTATAAAGTGAATCGTATGAACTATCATTCTTTGCTCGTAACATATGAGTGTGTAACTTTGTGTCCATTTTCCCTCAGTTCAACACTGTCAAAGCTCCTGGATGGTTTCCCTCAGGTCTGTTGCTTGTACAGTTCAAGGATAAATAAACTACAAATCCATACTGAGGTCAATAAGATAATTCATCCAATTCAAAGTGCAGAATGTGTTAACACCTTTAATTAATTGCTTAAAGATTTCAATTCCATATAAAATACATTTTTTATGTTGAGTTTAAATATTTTCTAATATGAACTGACCAGACATATATTTTCACAAACAAATGGTAATATTGTAATGTAAAACTATTTATAAGAATAAATAGGTTTCAGGTTTCATTGTTTGACTGAATTAACAAAGGGATGATTCTGGAAAGTTACACAAACACGTGTGTGATGATCACTAAGGGTTTGTGTCTGTTGATTCTGTTGAATGTGATCAGTCTGTAGAGTCTCTTTATTCACCATCAGCTGATCCAGAGAAGATCAGACTAACATCTAAAACCTGAAAGTAAAACACAGACAGTCAAATGTGGGTGGCATTACTGCATTATCCACTTTAGAACAATTAAAACAAACTTTGCTTTATTATTATGATAATATAATCCTGTGATAAATTGTGTCAAAAAGCCTATGGTGTCGAATCCAAAATGAATGCCATGTATGATGACTTTGTTCCTTTGACCCTTAAAACAATTGTGATACATATTTTAATGGACAGATGTGGGAAAATAATAATGTTATGGCTTTTTAAAAAAAGAGAAATTGAAAATATCACAACATTCAAAATATCATTAATACACTCAAACATTAATCAAATTAAACATAATAATACTATTTTTATAGTACCAGGAACTATAAAACTATAAAAGAAAAATTCAATTTCAATTAAAATATATGGCCATTTTTAGTCATCATTACTCACAGAAGCATCTGAAGTCCATAATTTATGTCATCTTTCATATCAGAGAGCAGCTTCACATCTGAGACTCTTAGTTTATTTCCAGTCAGATACAGTTCCTTCAGGTGTGAGGGGTTTGATCTCAGAGCTGAAGCCAGAGCAGCACAACCATCATATGTCACACCACAGTCCCTCAACCTGTAGAGAACAATGACACTCTTCAGTCTCTCAGTTCAGGATCTACAGCTCAGATAAACAGAGACTTCACCATCAGAAACACACAGCTTATCCATTACACAATTAACAGGTCCAGTCTAACATTCAGACCCGCTTCTACATGTTGCATTCTGTTCAGTGCTTAATTTGTAAATGAATAATTGCTGGATGAAATGCGATTAACTTTAGGTTGGCTCGTGAAAGCCTAGCCTGAAAGTCTGAAGGCTTAAAGTTTTGCACTGACTTCTACATTTATCTCATATTTCTTCCCAATTATAAAATAAGTATTATGTCCATTTGTTATCTATTTGGTAAGTAGTCATCTAATAAGTGAAAATGTACAGTCAGTCAAATTTGCATTGGGGTCACTATCTGCTTTATTTATTTAACACTCTCTATCCACCTTTTTTCTTACTTTCAGCGAAAGTAAGCATATGGGACAGACTTCCGGATCATTATCCACTATAGGGAAATAATGAAAGGAATAACAACGTGCAGTAGACGTTAACACTGTTTTTTCAATTTACAAATGGCTGCGCCCACTCCCACCCTTCAACCTGGAAATGAGGAACCCTGTTTAAAAGCAAACTCACAAAACATACGTTTGTAAAACAGCTCATCATCACCATCACAACAATATGGAGACTCACCTGTCTCGTTCTACACACTGTCTCTCCTTTTTACACCTGGTACTTTTCCTGACATGCTAAAATTCTACAAATGGATCCTATGAGAGCTAACATAAACATTTTATGAATATTTATTTGCGTAGTGTGTGCAATTCTCAGATGATTTACCCCAGTATTTTCAGTTTACAATGAAGATCCTTCAGCAGATCAGAGAGCAGATTCATCGTTGATGATCTTAGTTTATTTCCAGACAGATCAAGTTCTGCCAGGTGTGAGGGGTTTGATCTCAAAGCTGAAGCCACAGCAGCACAACCTTTATATGTCACACCACAGTCCCTCAACCTGTAGAGAACAAAGACACTCTTCAATCTCTCTGTTCAGGATCTACAGCTCAGATGAACAGCAACTTTACAATTAGAAAGAGGTACTCAATCCATGACATCATTAACAGTTCCAGTCCAGTTTCATTGAAACAATACTACAGCGAGAATAAAAGTTATGCCTTCTTTCTTTGTGTGAACATTTGGGTGGCATTATGCAAATCTTCCCACATAGTGATGTAGACATGTTGGGGCGTGTTTAAACGAGCCGTTTTAGGAGGGAATGTACAAGTCTTAACTTTTACAAAGAATATTTCTTTGGGTTTGAGAATTTAGTCTTTGCAACTTTAGGTTTCGTATCTATTCACAAACAGCTTGTAACATTACAAAGAGAAAGTAAAACTTGAAATTGCAAAGCCCTTTAAAGGGTTAGTTCAGCCAAAAATGTAAATTTTCTCATTAATTACTCAACCTCATTTGAAACCCATAAGATCTTTGTATCTTTGTCGAAAATGTATATATTCTGCACACAAAATATTGCATTCGGTCATTTGGTACACACGTGCACTGTACCAAAAGCCCTGTAACGAAACGGTCCGGTACAAATACACGTACCGTTACTCCCCTAATATCTATATTGTGAAATCTTATGGCCATAATAACCATGATATGAAAATTCTGATATTGTGCTCAACCTGGAGGCTCTCGCGGCATCCAACAGGAGATCAAGACTCATGGCATTGTATGGGTAAGCCTCGCTGACCGTACCATGGAAAAGGTAAGGGATGGGAAGACTGTAGGATGGAAATGCAAGATTGCTGGCACAGGCTTGCAGCATCTGACGGGAATTCCATAATTGAAGTATCAGATGAGTAAGCCTCGTAGGTAGACCGAAGGCAAGGTTTGGGTGATTGGGAGGCTCTCGCAGCATTCAACGGGAGTTTAATCCTCACGGCATCAGACAGGTAAGTTTCGTCAGTAGACGGACGGAAGAGTTTTCCATGGGGTTGTGCGACCGGGAGGGTCTCACAGCATCTGATGGGAGTTTAATACTCACGGCATCAGATGGATAAGTCTCACCAGTAGATGGACGGAAAAGTCTTCCGTGGGTTATGTGACTGGGAGGCTCTTGCAGCAGGGACGGTTAAGAATCACTGGTAGTTGAAAGAAAACATTCACTCAACCAGGAAAGCTCTCATAGTATCTTACAGGAGTTCAATACTCACGTCAGTGGATGGGTAAGCATTGCCGGTAGTTGGACAGAAAAGGCAAGGTTTGCTCGACTGGATGGGCCTCGCAGCATCTGACAGGAGTTCTATAGTCACGTCATCTTACGGGTAAGCATCACTAGTAGTTAAAGGAACATATACACTCAACTGGGAAGGCTCTGGGAAGACTCTGGAAAATCTGAGTAATTTCTTTGTGTATTCTATGCCGTTTGCATCATGGTTACAAAATTACATCAACATCCTTTTATGTCACAACTTCTATGTTGTTTAACAACTTTCCGCAACAAATGACCTGGCTTTTAGCGACTTTACCTAAAAATCGAGCATCGCGTTAGTTCAGTCAGGCCATGTTAGTCACGCTTGCATCAGCTGACAGTCAGCTGTTCCTGACGTGTACCAATCCAGTCTAGACACCTATCACCTGCAGTCTATTTAAATTCCCTTTATTCAGTGTCTCTTCCATCGCATTGCTGCTTGCAATTAACTCCCTCCTACAACCCCAACTCCACCAACCGAACCTGTAATACGATCTCACTTTTTCTTTCTTTACAGTTGCTTCATTGGAAGCAGTCTCTACGACATTTTGTTTACAACTCATGTAATTGTGAATTGTAATTATATATGCTGTTCTTGGCTGGGGGGGGGGGGGGGGGGGGGCTGCATGGACAGGTGTTTGGAGTGTGGCCCAGAACATAACCATACCGCCAACATTAACTGTATGCAATTATAATTGTCGTAAATATACTTGACGGACGTGGTCCTGATTGAAATGAATTTGCAACATGGCCTGTGCCTCTCACGGCAGCTTCATACTAGCATCTTCTACAAGAGCTGGAGGCCCGGCTGCATACAATACTGCGGCTGGAAAGGTCACAGCAAAAGGTTTGGCCAAAGCAGGAAATGAATGAGGCTTGTCTGTGGTGAGATTTGGGGCGTGGCCCAGAATCATTGGAGGCCTACTACTGTGACCCAGTGCCTAAGGAGAACTGGGTCTTGTGTGTGGTCAAAAGATAAGAGGATGCCAGGGAAAAAATTGGAAGTGACGCTGGTAGAGGCGAGATTAAGCCTCTGCGTCATGGAGAGCATGTGGATGGTTGAGCAGAGAGTCTGGAGCTCGGCGGCGGTGTCTGGCGGAGTTTTGTTGAAAAAATGTTTTTTTATCTCGCCCTGGACTGTTGGTCTGATTTTCACTCAATTTGACTTAGATCACCTTCAGACCATACTGGCAAAAAAATGATGTTTTATTAACAAGGTTCGGGAGGAGAACGCAACTTAGCGTACTTAACACAGGTGGAGCGCACTTAAGTTAATCAACACCATGGTATAAATACTGCTGACTTTTCTCTATCCATTGACGGTTTATCTGCATTCGGTTGGCACCTTTTGCCATTTTATCTCAGACTCAGCTTCTCCCATCTTAAAAACGAGACCTATACTGGGGATTTTTCAGTTCTCTGGCCAATCTGCTAGCCCCAGATATGTGGATACAACTCTACAGATAATCATACATCCTTGTCAGAACTACAACAATAAACTATTTGTTAATAATTCTCAGAGAGATGATCTTACTTCAGTTTTTCCAGTTTACAGTCAGGATCATTCAGTAGATCAGAAAGCATATTCCCTCCTAATGCTCCTAGTTTATTTCCAGACAGATCCAGTTCTTTCAGGTGTTCAGGGTTTGATCTCAGAGCTGAAGCCAGAGCAATAAAACCTTCTTCTGTGACACCACAATCCCTCAAACTGTAGAGGATAAAGAACATACATAATGAACAGATACTAGCTGAAATTAAATACAAAATGTGAGAACTATAATTCAAAAAGATATTATAACATACAGATCAGTAGTGTAGCCAGAAAAGAGACTCTGGGTGTGCATATGAAAATCTGGCTGTGCCACATTTATTGTCAGATTACTGTGCAAAATTATGGGATAGTATTTTTGTCACACTGCTTCCGTCAAACCATACTCCTAGTGTTAATTTGCAGGTCGTGTCAAAATGTAATTAATTGTTAAATGTAATAATTTTCTTCCAAATACAATAATTTTGAACTTTAGCTATTTCATTTTGTTTATTTTTCATTACAATTTATTCACTTTAAATAAATTATAATATATAATTATAGGATTAAAATGAATTGTAGTTGCTCAATATAGATCTTTTTTTTTTCATGTTTTTGTAATGTCTGGGAAGCCAGAATGCGCATGCATCAACAGAAACATTTATTAGCTGAACCCTGTTTTTTTTACGTGCCATTTATAGCAAGCCATATTACAGATGATATTACAGATGCTTTGTCAGATTTAAGTTGAAGCGCGTGCCGAACCGTGTGTGTTGAACCGAACGGTTTGGTTTTTTTTTATTTCAGCGAACCGTGCCATCCCTATTACCTTAACAATAATCAATCAATTACAGGCCTAAAACAATCATGCCAGCAGACGGATATTAGTACATCTCATCACACCGGCACCCGCGTCTAAATCAGTTGTATGGTCTGGTTTTCAGTCTAAAACAGTTGTGTCAAGTATAAATGTCTCGTCTGTTTCGCACCGGGAGGCTCGCACCTTTTTTTTTCTCAGATTTTGAAAAATCTTCACGATCGACTTAAAATGCTTCCAAGATCGACTTGTCGACCGCGATCGACGGGTTGGTGACTCCAGATATAGCGACCAACTTTTTTTGAGCAAGCATTGATTATGCGTGACACAGTCTCAATTTGTGGGACGCATGTATTGGGCTTCAAACGCTGTGCGCGCACGCACTACACGGGACGGGTGGTCACCCTACCTGGCACACCCGTCTAGAGTGTGTCCACCTTTGTGTGTGGGTCCATGTACATGCTGAATCGACAGGTAAAAAAAAAAAAAGACTCCAGATCTGAATTTAAAAAAATCTCAAACATGCTACGAATCCTGATCTGAATCAACCGAGTCGTAAACATGCTCCGAAGTGCCGATCTGAATCAACCGAGTCGCGAACAGGCTCCGAAGTGCCGATCTGAATCAACCATGTCGCGAACAGGCTCCGAAGTCCCGATCTGAATCAACCGAGTCGCGAACATGCTCCGAAGTCCCGATCTGAATCAACCGAGTCGCGAACAGGCTCCGAAGTGCCGATCTGAATCAACCGAGTCGCGAACAGGCTCCGAAGTGCTGATCTGAATCAACCATGTCGCGAACAGGCTCCGAAGTGCCGATCTGAATCAACCGAGTCGCGAACAGGCTCCGAAGTGCCGATCTGAATCAACCATGTCGCGAACAGGCTCCGAAGTCCCGATCTGAATCAACCGAGTCGCGAACATGCTCCGAAGTCCCGATCTGAATCAACCGAGTCGCGAACAGGCTCCGAAGTGCCGATCTGAATCAACCGAGTCACGAACAGGCTCCGAAGTGCCGATCTGAATCAACCATGTCGCGAACAGGCTCCGAAGTGCCGATCTGAATCAACCGAGTCGCGAACAGGCTCCGAAGTGCCGATCTGAATCAACCGAGTCGCGAACATGCTCCGAAGTCCCGATCTGAATCAACCGAGTCGCGAACATGCTCCGAAGTCCCGATCTGAATCAACCGAGTCGCGAACAGGCTCCGAAGTGCCGATCTGAATCAACCGAGTCGCGAACAATATATATATATATATATATATATATATATATATATATATATATATATATATATATATATATATATATATATATATATATATATATATTCTAAGTAAACAACAATAGCCCAAGTTTAGTAAACATTTTTTATTGAGACTATAAAAAATAATTCTGCATCTATTTTTAGGTGTGCCAGCTGCCACTGTGGGTGGCACAGGCACAACCTGGCACACCCGTGGCTAAGCCACTGATACACATAAAGGGCAGTAGTGCAGACAAGTGTTCAACATCAGCAAATAGTGAAGAACATTGGGAGAAAAATAAATGCTAAAATGATAAATGTGATCCTATTTTATCAGTGTAGTGAATGTTTTCAGTGTGACTTACTGAACAGATCTGGATTCTTTGACCACAGGCAGCAGCTTCTGAAGAACTTCATCTGCTGTATTTTGCTCTCCAATAAACTGTTTCAGATTAAACTCATCCATCTTCTGCTCTAATGTCAGCAACACATAAACCAGAGCTGACCACTGTGAAGATGAGAGTTTAGTTTCTTTTATTTTTCCAGATTTCAGATAATCTTGGATCTCCTGCATCAGTGAATCATCACCCAGTTCATTCAGACAGTGGAACAGATTGATGGATCTCTCTGGAGAGCGATTCCTCTTGATCTTCTGCTTGATGTACTTAACTGTTTTCTCTTTGTTGTAAGAACAGCTTCCTGTCTGTTTCAGTAGTTCTTGTAAGAGAGTCTGATTGGACTCCAATGAGAGACCCAGAAGAAAACGCAAAAAAAGGTCCAGATGTCCATTTTTACTCTTCAAGGCCTTTTCCACAGCTCTCTGATGCAGCTTAGATAGTGAAACATTTAAAGCATTCTTCAAATGCTTCAAAGGACAAGAAGACAGAGTAATAAACACATTTCTGTTTTTTTTCATAAGGGACAGATGTGCATATAGAGCTGCTAGATGTTCCTGGATGCTCAAATGGACAAAACAGAAGACTTTCCCCTGGTTCAAGCCAAACTCCTCTCTGAAGATCTGAGTGCACAATCCTGAGTACACTGCTGCTTCTTTCTCTTCAATGCCACACTCTCTCAGGTCTTCCGCATAGAAGATCAGGTTTCCTTTCTCAAGCTGCTGAAAAGCCAGTTTCCCCAGTTTGAGGATCATATCTTCATCTTTGACTGTATTATCATAGTCCTTTTCTTGCTTGATGTTGGTCTGAAGGATCAGGAAGTGTGTGTACATTTGAGTGAGCGTCTTGGGAATCTCTCCACTCTCTGCTTCACTCAACATCTTCTCCAGAACAGCGGCTGAGATCCAGCAGAACACTGGGATGTGGCACATGATGTAGAGGCTCCTTGAAGACTTCAGGTGTGAGATGATCCTGTCGGCCAGAGTCTGATCACTGATTCTCTTCCTGAAGTATTCCTCCTTCTGTGGATCATTGAAGCCTCGTACCTCTGTCACTCGATGGACACACTCAGAGGGGATGAGATCAGCTGCTGCTGGTCTGGAGGTGATCCAGATGAGAGCAGAGGGAAGCAGATTCCCCACAATAAGGTTTGTTATAAGCACATCCACTGAAGCTGATTCACTTACATCACACAACCTCACATCGCTCTGAAAATCCAGAGACAGACGACACTCATCCAGACCATCAAAGATGAACAACACTTTATATTCATCACTAGATATTTCCATATCTTTGGTTTCAGGGTAAAATACATGAAGAAGATCTGAAAGACTGAGTGTTTTTTCCTTCATCAAGTTGATTTCTCTGAAAGGAAGTGGAAATATGAGCTGGACGTCCTGATTCTTTTTCCCTTCAGCCCAGTCCAGGATCAACTTCTGCACAGAGACTGTTTTTCCAATGCCAGCGACTCCCTTTGTCAGCACAGTTCTGATGGGTTTTTCTTGTCCATGTAAAGGTCTAAAGATGTCATTGCATTTGATTGGTGTGTCCTCTGTTGCTGCTCTCCTGGATTGTTTCTCAATCTGTCTCACCTCATGCTCATTACTTGTCTCTCTTCTTTCACTCTCTGTGATGTAGAGCTCTGTGTAGATCTCATTCAGGAGAGTTGGGTTTCCCTGCTTTGCTGTTCCTTCAAACAGACACTGAAACTTTTTCAGCAGATTTGATTTGATCAGTTGAGAGTAATGACTGCAATTAAAATAACAGATTACATATGTTCAGATTACAGAACATTATTATAAATTATATAAAAGTAAATTAAACTTAATTAAACAAATAAATGGACAACACCATATAAGTGACATTGCGGTATGTCTGAATATCAGCATGGCTGTGATTTGTTTGCACAAGCTGTGCTGATATTCAGACCAACTGAATAATTTAGTTATTATATTGCTTTAACAACATGCTTTGATACAGCACTCTGTGAACAGCCAGCTTTTTTACCAATTAATTTTTGTGGCTTACCCTCCTTGTGAAGGGTGTCAATGATTGTCAGATCAGCAGTCTTCCCATGATTGTGTAGCCTAGTGAACCAAACTGAGAGACCTTTTTGAAGGCTCAGGAAACCTTTGCATGTGTTTTAAGTTGATTAGCGGATTGGCATGTCACCATATTCTACGTTGTTGAGATTTGGTGGGTTTTTGTTAAATGTGAGCCAAAATCATCACAATTAAGAGAACCAAAGGCTTTAACTACTTCAGTTTGTGTGCAGTGAATTTATTTAATACACGAGTTTCAAAATTTGAGTTTAATTTATTGAGATGCACCTGTAAATAAACAGGACTTGACCAGGGGATGACGAAGCACACCTGGAACTAATGAGCAATCAAACACATGGGACAACTAGGTCAGGGCAGGCATATGGAGAGGAAAAAATACACAGATGGAGTCCAGGGGCCAGTTCTACGTACGTTGCTAACTCATTTGGCTGGATTTGAAACCAGAACTGATACTCAAAATATGTCCGCTGCCACCGCTATTTATTACAAGGGTATCCTACTGAACAAGGGACAATATTTAATATAACAATCATCTGAAAATGTATTTAAAGATAATATAATAATGTCATTGTCCATAATAGCCTACTAGACACAGCCAATTTTACTCACTGAAATATTTATTTGTCATAAAATTATTAATTAATAATTGTATTTGATTCTTACATCCTATACAGATAATGTAGACTAGTGCATTAATTTGAGTGATGCAGGAGATGCAGATAACTTGATCTTGACCAATAAGAAACTTTCATTAATGCTGCCACGCAGGGGCGCTGCACAAGATCCCAGGCCCTATGCATAGGCAGTCCTAATGGACCCCCCCTCCTTGAAAATATATATTCCAGACTTTTCAAGTGCCCTCTCTTCCTTTTGGGCCCTGGTAATCAGTCCTGGTTTTACCCCCAGTCCAGCGCCCCTGCTGCCACGTAACAAATCAGTCCAGATATAAAATTAAATGAATAGCTAAATACTTAATTGAAATAAAAATATAAAGACTATACAAATATTCTAAATCTTGAATCTAAATAATTGGGAATCATGTAAAAACAGTGCGCATTTCAATTATCTATTATGACATTTATGTAGTTTTGTTGACTTGGCTGTTTCCTTATAGTCCAGAAATGTTTCAAGTTTTTCGTCAGGTGTCTTTTTTAATTATATGTTGCTTAAGTTGCTATCTTGCCACCAGCCAATCACTGCATTGCTGAAAATGGTTTCAAGTTTCGTGAATGTGCAATTATCTCAGATCCAGCCATACTAATCATCAACAACAGGTGCGTTCGAAGAACCAAATTAGCCAGATCCTGATTAGCGAGATGATATCATCTTGATTGTAACAATAGTCTTTCTTACAGGGCAGTCTTATTTTCTATTTATACATATATACATTGTTATTTATAAAAGCATAGATGCAAACACATATCCAGAATTTGGTCGGTCAAGACAGAATATTATACCGCAGATCAGTTGATGTGTCACTTCCATTAAATCTTCCTGGACTGCCCAAATATCTGTTACCCTTCATGGACACACAGCTGGACTCTGAGGAGTTGGATTTATCTCCGTGGATTTGTCTTTAATAGAATAGAAACAAAAGAATAGAGACAATAATTCACTTTTGGTATTACAAGTAGATAAACTTGACAATCCATCCATCCATTTTTTAACATTGATTTTTATTTTGTTGTTGTTGTAAGTAATGTAGTTGTGTTTTATTAATGCTATAATTTGGCTCAATCTTAGTTTGTCAGTATGCCAGTCATTCATTGAAAAAATAGATTTATATAATAGATAGCAACTTATTTTTGTTTATTGTTCTATTTTTATGTTAGTAAGTGATGTAAAAGGTGTCTCTGTGCATAATGAACTGGTGGGTTTATGGTGGTGTGTTGTGCCACTCTGTGCAGGAAAATCCAGGGCCATTATTTAGCCCCAGTCCGCCCAAATCAAGACTGAAGGACCGACTTGCTATTTCTGTGCTTTATAATAGAAGCAGAGTTTTAAATGCTTCTATCATTTTCTCATTTCTGAATTTTGATAAGTGGTTATTTGCCAAATTAAGCCCTGCATGCATATTTTTGTGTATCAATGTTCTCCCTGTCTGTCTAAAGAAAAAAGCCAAACCTCAGATCAGTTGATTTGTGTCTTTCCTTAAATTCTAATGGCCCATCCATAGACCCATCACTCTTCATGGATACACAGGTTAACTCCAATGAGTCTGATCTCTGCCTGTGAAATTATTTTCAATATAGAAACAACAGAAAAGAAAAGCGATGACAGAACAGACAATTCATTTAGTTGAGTTGTACCTGTAGATGGATCTCAAACAGATAATCAACCATATATGTATATTTTACCAATGATTTCTACACTTTTTTAATTTTAAGTTTTCCAATATGTGACATAATTGTGTTTTATTAGTGCTATAAATTGTTTGCATCTAATTAATTTGTCAGTATTGTTCTGGTCTAGACTATCAGTGTGACTGGGTCAGTAGTCAAACATCAGGAATGAAACTCCAAAATCTACAACTCATGTAACAAATCCTTAAACCAATTCAGCAAATTCAAAAGAACAGTTCTTGATTTGTTCACTAAGAAATCAGAGCTTTAGCACAACTGGATAAAAGGAAACAGATGAGCTTTTCTATTTTGGAGTAAAATGGAAGTTATTGGTAAAGCAAGAGATATATGTGAAGGATTATATCAAGAGGAGGATGAGGAAAAGGTAAGACTCGGATAAGATCAGAGCGGGATAGAACATTTTTCCTGCCTGAATGCTTTTGGACAGCATTAACTAACAAGGTGTCTTCTAACACCATGCCAACCTCCATCCCAACAACATCACCCTTCTCATCACATGTCTGGACATATAAACTGACCAGAATATCTCTTGTACAGTATCACCTTAGCACTTTATGTGGCCAGAACAAGGGTCACCAAACTTGATCCTGGAGGTCTGGTGTCCTGCAGAGTTTAGCTCCAACTTGCCTCAACACATCTGCCTGGAAGTTTCTAATGCTGTGTTTCCACCGCAGGAACTTTACCCAGGAACTAGTGACTTTGGCCTGGTACTCGTTGTGTTTCCACCGCAGGAACCAGGAACTAAATAAAGTTCCGGGTAACAAAAAATACCCCTCAGAAAGTTCCTGCAGGCGGGGTGGTACTTTTTCAAAGTTCCGGAACTCTCGGGGGCGGGACTTGAGCGCTAAACATCCTGATTGGTTGAGTTCACGCAGCATCGGCTGAGTTCAACCCATAGACAATAAAATAAATGGACACAGCGACCCCTTTGGATTCAACGGAGAAAAATGAAGTCAGTTAGAAGCACGTACTTCCTGGATGTCGAGCGTACTGCACAGACTCAAACCAAGCTTGATGATGTAGATGTCACGTGAGCAAACTGTCTGACAATTGTAAGTCTTCTAATCGCTGTGCCAAGAGAAATCTGAATCACCCACCGAATCTTGCAGACGTTGTTGAATAATTTTGTCCTGTTGGTTTTATGTACTCTATATGGGCTTCTCTCTTGACTTCATGCCTCCACGTCCCCCCGATTGCCTCATAGACAGTAAAAGATTGCCTGCGAGCTTCTGCTCCTGTCCATACAGTAAATTCTCTACTGTGTGACAGAGACTTATGACGCAATCGTTAGCCTATTTTTACAAAAACTGCTTCTACGGAACCATAACATAAGATACAAGGTAATGGAGCCTTTTATACATTTTCGTGTTTCTTTAGAAATAATGAATGGACAAATGGAGTCTTTAAACGCCTCAAAGGGAAAGTTATTCACCGTCAAAGTGACGCCAAAATGAATGGGAGTCAATGGAATGCTAACAGCAGGTGGGGGTCCGCTAGCAAATGGCAGAGCCCAAGGGTGCTTCAAAGAATATGAAACCCTGCAACCCTGGTTTCCACCGCAGTAGACCTTCTGATATGTGCCGCTTGCTCTGATGTCTCTTTAGTGGTTAAACATAAAATATAATTAGTTTTGGGTAAATCTAACAAGTTATCTTTGGTCTGTATTCAATTTATCTATATGTTAAAATGAAAATAAAAAAAGGCAAATTTATATAATATTTCGTTTCATTGTAATGGCTGTATATATTACATTTAAATTAAATTAAATTTATGCATTTAGCAGACGCTTTTATCCAAAGCGACTTACAGTGCATTCAAGCTATCAATTTTGACTGATCATGTGTTCCCGGGGAATCGAACCCCCAATCTGGTTAGTGCAATGCTCTACCAAATGAGCTACAGGAACACTATATACACATTTCCCTCAACTAAGTACATTTCTGCAGCTGTTATTATGTTTAAATGAAAACGAAAGGAGGCAGTTGTTACTTGCATAATCTTCAAGGTACTTTAGGCTGTGGTGGATTCGCAGAAAGAAACAGGTCTGGGGGGAAAAAAGTCCCTGGGGAAAAAAGTTCCTGGTACAAATATTCCGGGTAGTTTCGGTGGAAACGCAGCATAATATATCTAGTAATACCTTGATTATCTGATTCAGGCATGTTTAATTAGGGCTGGAGCTAAATTCTGCAGGACATCAGCCCTCCAGGATGAGGTCTGGTGACCCCTGGATCACAAATGTTCTGAAAAACTTTAAATGGTATGATGCCACCCACCCATCTATATATTTATTGACATAGATCTGGGCTCTTGTAGTTTAGACACTCAAGGTCCTAATTACTCAAGGTCCAGCATCAGAATATGATAAAGACAAGCAATCACATGAACACATTAACTTTGACATACCTGCATCCTGGAGAAATATCTCCTTTAATGAATGTTTCCTGGTCCTCCATGATTCATTCTGTTTTCATGGAGCTGCGCAAGTATAATGATATAGAAACATTCATTCAGACGCTAATTTAATTCATTCAGAAGATAATTACATTTTTTTAATTACAATACCATTTTGTCAATGTTTCTTGTTTAATAAAATACTAAATGTTTCCTATTTCTTTACCATTTATGTAAATGTTTTTTAAAATGCTTTAAAAGAAATTTAAAATGGGGTTTAGTGTTTTTAGAAGATATTTTCTCAAATGTCAGTATTTTTTAACTAAAAATGTAGAGAAAGAGAAAACAACTAAACTGTAACTTAAGCATAGACCTATATGTACAATAAAAACACAGTTTATGTGATAAGATCAAGAAATCCATGCTACTTTAAATAATGTTTATTATTTTATCTTTAAATGAGTTTCTCATGTTAACGAGGAAGTAACTTGAATGCAGCTCACCTGATGCTCACTCACCTTCAGTATTACTGTAGTTTACCACAGGCTCCCAACACGTTTGTTGTTCCCGTCGTGTGTTTCTCACTACCTAAATTCCCATATAGAGGCAACTAGATACTACCAATGTTACCATTAAACACTTTGATGTACGTTTCTTCTGATTTAAAGAAACGTGTATGTCCTGGTTTAAAGTGGCATGTGGTAAAACTCTGAAAATTATTTAACCTCTTACAGCAAAAGTTGCTAATCCTGTTTGAAGTGAAAAATCCAACACACCCAGTTCAGTCCAAAAACAGGTTGATTACTAGATCAGTAGACATTTAAAGATTTTAAGACCGAATGTTAGCAAATAGTAAAAAACTATTTACAAAGTCAGTAAGTGTATGGTGCTTAGTGTTTTTAAATCTGTTCAGATTTTAAAAGTCATGTATTTCAGCCTTAGATCAGTATGGGGTACATCTGAATATAGTGTTGGACAATGGAGACATTCAAGTCAAAAATGCTGAAAACCACTGTCCAGCAGATATTTTAATTTACTGTACATACATGGATTTACTCTTGATGATGTGAACCTTTAAGGAAAATGTGTTATTTTCAGTTTTCTCATTATTATTATTATTTCACTATTAATTCACATACATACAGCAGCATATTGTATGGGGAAAAAAAATCTGTAAACAGTTTCTGTCAGCCACCTTGTTTTATGTTCATGTGTTTTCTATAAACATAAACTCTTCCTTTGGCTTGGTAAGTCTCTGAACAAAATGAAATCACATCACAACATCACTATCAAAATCAGAGAAGCTCAGAGCAGCAGTAGCTGATGACACATGGGAATGCTGTTATACAACATACGGTTCCTCTGATGTCCTATATCTTAAAGGGTGGATAAGAGGATCTGGTGGGTTACAGTGTCAAAGGCAGCAAAAAGATCCAGTAGATTAAGGTGACAGAGAGAGTGACAGACTGTGGTGAAGGAGTGCTTAGAGTACATACCATCAGCACTTGCATCTGACTGTCAGTGTCTTTGCTCGGTGGACTCATGCAGACGTGAGTAAGTCTTCTGCTGCTGCTTCAGTACTGCTTGTTAATTAATTACTTCCTCACTGACTGCTTCACTGCTGAGTTCACTTCCTTCATTAACAGCCCAAAGGCTAAAAAGTATCAAATAAATCAATAGGATAGCTATAAACTAGCAAAAAGTAACTAACCTTATCTTAACAGGCTTAGAATTGCAGTTCAAAGCAGTCATAAGCCAATTTTTTTAATTCATTAAACAAAACACAGCTGCTTCTCTTTTGGATATATAAGATGAACAAGTTAAGACCCTGTCCACCATCACCACAGTACAAAATGTACAATTTACCATCCATCCATAAGAAGGGCCATCGCTAGTTTGGTGAAAGGTGGTGAAGATTATAGGGTCCCATGGGTGAGGGGGGCCCCTGGCGATCTCAATCGACTGGCAGAGGCCAGCCTAAAAAGACGCTCAGGACAGTTGACGGGCCACTGTGCATCATCACGAAAAGCTTATCATTTGCACGTGTTTTTAAGCCTTGCCTATTTAAACATTCAAAAGAGTAAAAAAAAAAAAATCAAACATAAGACTCAGAAAAACTCAACCGAGTACCTGGCACCTCATCTGGGAATCCCCCTCTTCACGCAGCAAAGTTGTTTTGCATTTTAAAATTCGCTTTTATTTTAATGTCGTTTTCAATTTTGCTATAAAATTAAGTTTCTTTTTTAATTTCGTTTCATTAATAATTTTCTTAATTTTAGTTTAGTTTTTTTATTTTGTGAACATTTCTATTGAGTTTGCATATAGATTAGTTTCAGTTTTAGTAATTAAAGTTTGCAACACAAAATCTCTGTCGGAGAACGTAATGTCTCTGTGTATAGACACCAGGGCACGCTTTCTAGTTTTGTTTATTTCTTTTTGTCACAGAATGTTCTCAAACAAGAAGATCCAAGTGCAGCTTTTATTTAAAAGTCCAAAAAAACAGTAGCCTAATCCACATTGGGACAAAGGCAGAAAAACATAGAAAGGTTAATTCACAGATGGAACCTGCAAAAACTGAAAACAGAACTCAAGGTAACACTTTAGAATACTGATCCATCATTAATGAAGAACACATGAGTAAGATTTTGAAGGGTTTGTTAAATATTGGATAGTAGTGATTCAGGTTTTACTACATCCTCCTAAAATAATAAAAAATTTTGGGAACAGTATTCTAGTCCGTGATAACTCAAGTAATTACTGAAGTCTTTATACATTTTTAAGTATTTGTAAGTTCATGGTTAGTAGAGTTGCTAGATTTGGCAACACTTAAATCATTATTAATGGGTTACCATGATCTTAGAATACTGATCCAAATAATTATTAATTATTTCTTCAGAAGGATGTAGTAACACTTGAGTCATTACTATCCTACATGATAGGTAAAAAATGTTAGCATGAATGCACTGCAAGTCGCTTCGGATAAAAGCATCTGCTAAATCCATTAATTTAATTTAATTTAATTTAATTTACTATCCAAAACTTTACATATATCTCAAAAGCTTAAAATGACATCAGTCAATATTAGGGAGTTATGATTTAGAATGCTGATCCAAGTAATTAGTAGTTCCTTTAGAAGGATTTGGTAATACTTCAGTCCTTAAATACAATGGTCATCTTTGCTCTTAAATGGTACAAAGTTATAAGGTAAAATGTTGTACATGTAAGTAGTGGTACAAAACGGTACACTTTAGGGTACTACACCATTTGATGGCCACTTGTACCCTAAAAGGTAAAGTTTTGTACCTTTCTTTCTGAAAGTATATTTTCACAAACAACTGTTAATATTGTAATGTAATATTGTTCGATTCAATTCAAGTTTATTTGTATAGTGCTCTTTACAATACAAATCATTACAAAGCAACTTTACAGAAAATTACGTTTCTACAATATTTAGTAGTAGCTTATAAGTGTTTATATATTGTTTATAGGAATAAATAGGTTTCAGGTTTCATTGTTTGACTTTGAATTAATAACAGGATGATTCTTGAAAGTTGCACGCGTGTGATGATCACTAAGGGTTTGTGTCTGTTGATTCTGATGAATGTGATCTGTCTCTTTATTCACCATCAGCTGATCCAGACAAGATCAGACTAACATCTAAAACCTGAAAGTAAAACACAAGACAAAAAGGATTTGCACTACTTGTCAGAGATAACAAACTATTTTAAAACTCATTCAGATTTTGATTTTGCATCCAAACCACCAAGAATGATGACCCTTGACCCTTATCCACTATGAATGTCCTGTTTCTGTACTTGGGTAAGTTTTATAATATTGGAAATATTCACCAAAATCTGCTTTTACAATTGAGATTTTCTCAAAATACTTAATTTTGGGTATTGAAAAACATATATGTTTATATGTGCACCAATCATGGAAGGACAAGATCACAGTAAGATCTCTACAGGACATGAGCAAATATCTTCACTCCAGTTTACATGCTGTTTTCATTATTTTGATCATTCACTAAGAATTGTGGTTAGTCTTACTGCTATTATACCTCAATGTATAATACAAATGATGAACTCACATACAATAGGTGTGTATACTGGCCGCTGTTTCAATCTACTTAAGTCAAACCCTAAACTAATTTCTATATATGTACTGGATAGTTTTTTGGCTCTGTAATGAAACTGAAATGAGATAATGGCATTGCAAATGGGGTTTCCATTGCATTATCCATGCCAGCTCTGGATGAAGATAAGGAGCAGAGTGGCAGCAAGTTTTTGACAGAGTTTAGTGATTTGAACATGATTAAGGTGTTTACATGCCTGTTTGTTCTGGCATGTAAACATTGTACATGGTTACTACAATTATGAGCTCAATAACAAATTTGAACAAAGTATTGTTTACATGAGATACATTTTAATCACAATATTTCCTGAATCTCATTATAATCGCATAATAAACAGTCAGTAATAAAAGTGAAATACTGTATTGTTTGGAAAAAAAAACATTAAGATACTTCATTCGTACTATAAACAGACTCAAACTCTTATTAAACATGTATGTAAGTAATTATTACAGTAACCTAAGAAGAAACTGTATCAACTTTCAATTATAAATCACTACTCACTTAAGCGTTTCCAGTTTATAATGGGGATTGTCCTTCAGAGCAGAGAGCAGCTTTACATCGGAGTCTCTTAGCTTATTTCCAGTCAGATTCAGTTCTTTCAGGTGTGAGGGGTTCGATCTCAGAGCTGAAGCCAGAGCAGCACAACCTTCATCTGTGACTCCACAATCACTCAACCTGTAGAGAACAATTCCATTGAACCTTAATTTAACCAGGCAAGTCATTAAGAATGGGTTATTATATAGTTATATATTATATAACAGCCTGGCAGGAGAGTACATATCTCCTGAAAGACACACTAACATACATAACAATACACATAAGGCACATAAAATAAATAAATACATTAAAAAAAACATATGTTAAAACATTTACAAGTTGAGGTAAAAACACTCACTAGTATTTTTTTTAAATGCAAAGTCTGAAATATTTGCCTCTAGTTTCAATAACTTTTGTAGCACTTTCCAGTCATTAGGAGCACCAAATTCAAAAGTAGAACGACCATAAGTAGTTCTCTTACTAGGTAAAAATAAATAAATAAATAAATGAAAATTATCAAATCCTATACTCCCCAAATGCTCTCATTGGTTGAGAGGCGTCTTGACACCCATCCCAAGCCAGTACTGATCAACATCCCACCCTCCTTTGACCCATGGTTTGATTCTATGTGAATTCAGAGCCAGTGAGCAACATACTTTCAAAATAATAATAATAATTAATTCATGCATTAAAGTGATAATAACTCATTAACTTGCCCAGCCCTAGTTAAATTGTTGTTGTTGTTGTTCATTTAAAAATGAATCTAGTGTTCTTTAGCATTGCTGATGCCATGACATGAACCCTGCTCTCACATCAAACAGAACCAAACCAGTTATTTGATATTAACCAAACTGTGGCATTGGAATATTGCTACACCCCTAGACAGGAGATATTTTTAGTCTTGATTAGATTTGGTTTTAATTTTGTTCATTATTCATAGAAGGAAAATGAATGAGAATGTTAACACATTACTACAATCTTACCGCAGTATCTCCAGTTTACAGATAGGATCTTTCAATCCAGCTGTAAGCAGATTCACTCCTGAGTCTTCTAGTTCATTTCCAGACACATCCAGTTCTCTCAGGTGTGAGGGGATTGATCTCAGAGCTGAAGTCAGAGCAACACAACCTTCATCTGTGACTCCA
Organism: Carassius gibelio; assembly: GCF_023724105.1. Taxonomy (NCBI): domain Eukaryota; kingdom Metazoa; phylum Chordata; class Actinopteri; order Cypriniformes; family Cyprinidae; genus Carassius; species Carassius gibelio. The sequence goes on from NC_068414.1 coordinate 34,387,564, forward strand.
CAATAACTCAACCTGTAGAGAACAGTTACACCTTTAAGTCTCTCAGTTCAGGATCTACAGCTCAGATCAGCAGCAACTTTACAATCAGAAAGAGAGACCAAATCCACAACACAGGTAACAGGTCCGGTCTATTGTGATGTGATGTGTAGGTCAAGTATAGCAACCCACAGTTGGAATTTGTGCTTTTCATTTTACCCATCCAAGTGAACACAAAGACACACATATACACACACACACACACACACACAAACACACATTACGTGACTGAATGCACAAGTGCTCTTCTTCTTGAGCATTTGAGTGCATGGCTAAAAATTAGATGAGAGTGCAATCTGCTGTTAAAAAAACTATGCTAAGAATAGATTCTGAGAGAATTGCGATGCATTTGGCAAATCTCAGAATCGATCCATAAATCACAATTCATCAATTTATTGTCACAGTCCTAATAATAAAGAAGGATCACATCAATCACTTTGTTTAGTATGGAGCACCACAAGGCTCAGTACTAAGACCTTTGCGTTACACCCTATACATGTAACCCTTGGGAAATGTCATTAGGAAACATGGAATTAGATTTCACTGTAATGGTAAAGGTGTTCAGCTCTATGTTTCATAGTGGCCGGGTAAAACATACTAATTCATATAACTAACCAAATGCATAGTTGATACAAAAAATGGATAAGCAGTCATTTTCTTACTACTAAATCCAGAAAGGTTTTAATTATTTGACCAAAACCCTGTACATGCAATGACCTAGAATACTCTCTAACACTTGATGGCTGCTTCTGTCCAGTTTTCTGTGTGCTAATTAAAAAAGAAATAATAATAATAATAATAATAATTATATATATATATATATATATATATATATATATATATATATATATATATATACACATACATACATACATACATACATACATACATACATACATATATATATTAGTAGGGTTCAGATTCTTTGAAAACATGTAAACAGCACTGCTGAAAAACTGAGCTACACCGCTGCCTTCAATAAATTCTTCTCTTCACAAGAACTTTAGTAAAGTTTACTTATTTTATGTATTACAGAAATTAAATACAGTGGTGGACCACTTAAAAACTGTGCTCTATTTTCCAAATAGGAAAATCTAACTGTGCAGACCTGCTTCTACATGCTGATTGATTGGAATCATTCCAATATCATAGAAAGTAGTGATGGATCATGATTAATTGCTTCCAAAATAAAAGTTTGTTTTTGCATAATACAATTGTGTCAGCAGTGAACCATGACTCTTGAACTAGGCCCTAGAAAAGACTAACTATCAGCATAGCTTATGGTGTCCTCTTTCAAAAGTCATCTTTGACAATTCAGCCTCTTAAAGAAGAGTCTAATCCAGCCTTAAGAGAGCTGTGACAAGTGCAACGCTTTAAAATTGTCTTTAAAAGTCACACACGAGTTTACGAACACCGGCTGCACAACCGACGCTGTCTGGGGATCCCAGCTGCCACTCTGGGCACTGTTCAAAATCCTAAAGAGCCACAGAGCCCCTCAGCATCACTCATATAATTTTCGTTTAAATTAAATTGTATTTTGTGCAGAAATGTATAAATGTACATGTTGTAAATCTGCCAGATATGACTCTCTAAATTGCAGCGCAAACTAACATGGCGGTATTACTCACACATTATAGATCAACTAATAAGATCATTATAAAAGGTTGTATATTACAAAACACATACACTTACACATATTTGAGAATCATAATATCAGACAGTTGTTGACAGTTAACAAGTTTGTGAATATTTTGCTGAAAAAAAGGAAAAACTAAAAAGTGAAATCTGTCATACATTGTTTTTGTGGTTGCAGTGTATAGTGTCAAGGGTAACGTGCATGTTGACATAGAAACAAGGTGAAATGAAAAAAAATTAATCGTGATTCATCGATTTTACAGCCCTAATAGAAGTAAGAATAATTACAATTGTATGTACATACCCCCAAATCCCCAACACACATCTGTATGACATAAAGCAGTTGTTGCTGTCACATCATCCACTCATTATATTATATAGGAAAATCCTACATTGTAAAATGAATTTAAAATTTTGGAAAGAATGTAGTGAAAATTAAAACAGCATTCTCTTCAATTTTCTGAAAGGACGCTTTAAGATTTAATTTTAATTTAATTCATACAGACCACAGAAATAAATGGGTGAGGCGGTTGAGACATTCAGTCAGTCTTACCGCAGTATCTCCAGAATACAGAGAGGATCTTTCAGTCCATCAGAGAGCAGATTCAGTCCTGACGCCCCTAATTTATTCATTGACAGATCCAGTTCTTTCAGGTGTGAAGGGTTTGATCTCAGAGCTGAAGTCAGAGCAGCACAACCTTCATCTGTGACTCCACAATCACTCAACCTGTAGAGAACAGTTACACCCTTCAGTTTCTCAGTTCAGGATCTACAGATTATATAAGCAGGAACTTCACAATCAGAAAGAGAGACTAATTACACAGTATGGCTAACAGGTTTGACGGGGTGTTGAGAGAGGGGGTGTTTGGGAGGACATGGGCAGGGGTGGACTGGCCATCGGGGGCACAGGGACATTTCCTGGTGGCCTGACGGTCATTCTGGCCTGCCGGCTGCCGCTGTGTAGTTGATCAGGCTGATGTGCAATAGGCTGTTATGCAACTGCGAATTAATTGACGGTTTTATGAATCTACGAATCAGGCGATCACGGAGTGAAAATGACACTACCACGCAACTAAACATCAGCGAAGCACTGCCTAATTGGCTAGATCCAGAGGCAGGCTTTATCTTAGAAAATCGCGCAAAAATGGAGCTATAAGTTCAAAGGAGGAGCAGAGACGGAACGAATAAAAAGGAGAAAAGCCCTAGCCACAGACGCAGCAAATTGCTGCAAAATCCCAGCCATGTTCGCCAGTAAAGGAGCAGATCGGTCAGAATTACATTTATATTTACTAGGGATGGGACGGTTCACTGAAAAATCCGAACCGCTCGGTTCACCACACTCTTAGAAAAAAGGGTTCATTGGGGTTCTATATAGAACCATAGGGTTCTTTACTCAACTCCGAAGAACCTTTTATGCTAAAAAGGTTCTATAATGACAAAAAATAACCCTTTTGGCACAAAGGTTCTTTAGGCTATTATTCATTCATATATTACATTATTCTGCAACATTTTGTATTTGTAATTTAATTATTATTTGTAGTAACTTAATATCACATTTTAATCATGCAGATTTTTGGAGAAAAATTGAAATGGCACTCTTTGTGTGATATTGATTAACTACATAAAATGATATAAATATATACATTTTCTAACCCCCATATCTTGAATTTTGTGATCATTGACATGCCTTCATAAATGTATTTGAATACACCGAATAATGCAGTGAAAGAATACACTCAAAATACACACGCGCACTAGTATGACTTCATCATGTAACTTTACATTAGCCTAGATGCGTGCACTTTTTAGGCACGATTTATTTAGTTTTTGAATATACTTCATACTGTTAAAAGGCACATCAGTAAAACAAAAAATACAAGTTACACTCTTGGAAAACGTAATTAGAACTAGCTATTAGTTAAAAATGCATATCCATATACAGCTATGATTCGTGAACCCCAAACTGACTCAAATGATTCGCAAACCCGATCTGAACTCCCGAATTGACTCAAATGATTCGCGGTCCCGCTACGAACTCCTGAACTGATTCAAATGATTCGCGATCCCCAAACTGACTCAAATGATTTGCAAACCCGCTTTGAACTCCCGAATTGACTCAAATGATTCGCGATCCCACTACGAACTCCCGAACTGATTCAAATGATTCGCGACCCCCAAACTGACTCAAATGATTCGCGAACCCGCTTTGAACTCCCGAATTGACTCAAACGATTCGCGAACCCGCTACGAACTCCCGAACTGACTCAAATCATTCGCGATCCCGCTCCGAACTCCCGAACTGATTCAAATGATTCGCGATTCCCAAACTGACTCAAATGATTCGTGAACACGCTACGAACTATCGAACTGATTCAAATGATTCGTGATCCCCAATCTGAATCAAATAATTTGCGAACCCGCTTTGAACTCCTGATCTGACTCAAATGATTCGACATGCCTTCATAAATGTATTTGAATACACCGAATAATGCAGTGAAAGAATACACTCAAAATGCACAAGCGCACTAGTATGACTTCATTATGTAACTTTACATTAGCCTAGATGCGTGCACTTTTTAGGCACAATTTTTTTAGTTTTTGAATATACTTCATACTGTTAAAAGGCACATCAGTAAAACAAAAAATACAAGTTACACGCTTGGAAAACGTAATTAGAACTAGCTACTAGTTAAAAATGCATATGCATATACAGCTATGATTCGCGAACCCCAAACTGACTCAAATGATTCGCGAACCTGATCTGAACTCCCGAATTGCCTCAAACGATTCACGGTCCCGCTACGAACTCCCGAACTGATTCAAATGATTTGCGACCCCCAAACTGACTCAAATGATTTGCGAACCCGCTTTGAACTCCCGAATTGACTCAAACGATTCGCGAACCCGCTACGAACTCCCGAACTGACTCAAATCATTCGCGATCCCGCTCCGAACTTCCGAACTGATTCAAATGATTCGCGATTCCCAAACTGACTCAAATGATTCGTGAACACGCTAAGAACTATTGAACTGATTCAAATGATTTGTGATCCCCAATCTGAATCAAATAATTCGCGAACCCGCTTTGAACTCCCAATCTGACTCAAATGATTCGCGAACCTGCTTTGAACTCCCGAACTGGCTCAAATGATTCGTGAAACCCGCTTTGAACTCCCGAAATGACTAAAATGATTCGCGATCCCTCTACGAACTCCAGAACTGAATCAAATGATTCGCGATTCCCAAACTGACTCAAATGATTCGAAAATAATCCCCAAACTGGCTCAAATGATTCGCGATTCCGCTACAAACTCCCAAACTGACTCAAATGATTCGCAAACCCGCTAAGAACTCCCGAACTGACTGAAATGAATCGCGAACCTGCTCCAAACTCCTGAACTGATTCAAATGATTTGATAGAATATTCTTAATAATAATAGATAATATATACTATATATATATATATATATATATATATATATATATATATATAAAATATTATATATTTTTTGAAATATAGTTTTTCCATAAACATAGCATATACAACGGTACTGAAACCGTGACTCTAAAACCGAGAAACAAACCGAACTGTGAAAAAGTTGAACTGTTCCACCGTAATATTTACATAATCATTTGGCAGATGGACGCTTTCATTCAAAGCGACTTACAATAGATAAAAAAAAAAAAGGGGTGGACAGTTCAGCTTTTGAGTCAGAGCAGGAACCTTCAGGTACAGTTTAAGCTATTAGCAAAACTAAACATGCTAGCTATACTCTTAGAAAAATATGTGCTTTTGTGATTTATAAGGTCATCAGTAGTAGGACTGTGATCATTGGGACGTACAATTGATGGCTGCATAATTAATATAGAAAAGTGCTTATTTCATATTGCAGAGAAACTCAGTGTGCAGAGTGAGAGAGAGAGGGATTCAGGGAAAGATGATAGAGACAGTGAATGCCTTCATACTTCTTGATACTTCATTTGATTATTTTGCCGTTCACAGTCTGAGGATTTTGATTTATTTTTTAAGTATAACCCAATTCAAATCACTGAAAGAGCCAAAGAGTTTAACAGTCTGGTGGACACATGAATTGGGTGGTGACTGCAGCAACAGAGGAGGCCTGGGATGGAGTCAAATTCCCTGATTTACTGTCCCAGTCGCCACTGGACATGGGGTTTCCTCCGTAGGTACATCGAACCAAAAAGGCATTTTAGTTTTGCCGATTGAAGGGCCGGGGCTCGAGCTCAAGTTTTATATTCTGTGAATAACGTGCCGTGCCACTTATTGTTAACACAGCCTCTTAATATGATGGTAAAGTGTTATTGCCTTAAATTTTCTCTTCAAATGACAGTTTATTATCCCAATTATCAGCATGGTTACAATTTGAAGATTGGATTTTGATCTCATACAGTTCCGTAAACTAGAATCTAATATCGCTAATTAATTACATAGACACAGTTTTGGATATGCTTCTCATAGCATTATTTATGCAACTGCAGTTGCCAGTTTATGTGTAATAACTAATGTTATTATGCAAATACCTCTTTATTATTCAGTCCTGTACATTAAAAAAATATTTTAATAGGTTTTGTTTTATTTAGCATTCAATAAATCTAACTGTTTTTATGCATTACTGCAAACCTGAAATGAAACCATCATGTTTGGTTCCCAGAATAGGAATGAGACGCTGCAACGCTAATGTAACCCTTATAACGGTTGGTCCCTTATACCAATATAAACAGAAATGCACAAAACTGATTATAACAAAATGTCTATAATTTGGCCTACATGTCAACATTAATAATATAATAAAATCTGATAAGAATATTTTACATTTCTGGCACAATACCTCAGTGTTAATACAGTAAATCCATTGTAAATGTTGGAGATTTGTGGTTTGAAAAGTAGGCTATTCTAATTGTATATTTGTTGCAATGGTTCTTCTGTTTTCTGTTTTCATTTGTAAATTATGCTTTGTGGGTCACTTATATTTTAACAGACATGCTGCAAGCTGTTTGAAATTCATCCACGGGCCGGACTTTGGACACTCCTGTTCTACAGCAACTGATAACTCCTATGAATGAATTCACACAGGGCAGAAAGGTCTAAGCCATCACAGCCCTTGTAGAAAACAGGAAACCAGAGAGTGTTGCCCAATGGAGACACCTCCTATCATCAAATGATATAGCAGCAATCACTGCTAGATAAAATCAAGACTGGCTGGGGCCACAACTACAGAAAACTGACTCAATAGGAACTCCAGCACTGAAGCCATAGGACAGTGTAATGGATCCAAGTTGCTTTGCCCATACCACACCAGGAAACAAAGAGTCTAATGGTGCAGACCTGCTTCTACATGGTGATCATTTCAATATCATAGAAAATGCCAGAATCATTACATTTTTATGTAAATACCCCTGAATCCCCAATACATTCGTATGATTTATAGCAGTTGTCACTTTCACATTATCCACCACCTTAAACTATCATCATAACTATAGAAAATACATTATGTAATAAAGTTTAAAACAACTTCAATTATATGACAGGACACTTTACATTTTCATCTTAATTTTGTTCATATTGCCATGCGAGCAAAATGGAGGAGAATGTTTATTCATCTTACCGCAGTGTTTCCAGTCTACAGTGAGGATCCTTCAGTCCATCAGAGAGCAGATTCAGTCCCGAGTCTCCTAGTTTATTCAGTGACAGATCCAGTTCTCTCAGGTGTGAGGGGTTTGATCTCAGAGCTGAAGCCAGAGCAGCACATGCTTCATCTGTGACACCACACTTACCCAACCTGTGGAGAATAATGACACTCTTCTGGGTTTGCATTCTCAGTTGGGCCCAAAAAAGGACACTTTTTCATATAAAGCACATTTCTACTGCTCAAAGAGCATAGTAATCAAGTAAACCAAACTAAACAAAAAAATATATATAGAGCCTTTCCCAGGCTCAAGGACGCTTTACAATAAATTTATTTTGGTTGAAAATTGGTAAACTGGACATTGTCAGCTACAGGTTTGGAAGAATTAGAGGGACAATGGGTAATTGTATAGATTATTCATATGTATATACACATTCAAACTCTCCAAGAAAACTTTCCACCTAATTCATAAAACGTGTGTCTTTTATAATGCCTTTTATACAGACCCATTTTACAAAGCTCCGATTAGCTGGCTGTACTTGCGCTGTTATTTAGAGAAACCTCGCAGCTCGAGCTACATTCAATAACAATACGTTTTCTTACTATTTCCTTTTAGATTAAATATTATAACTATTATCCTAAGATTAAAAACAAATATTTTGTCTTAACTAGCCTATATATTGCCTATGTGTACAGTATATGCATAGATCATATAGCTTATTAAGAACAGCCAGAGTGTGATAGCTCTGCATATGTGTACTTATAGTTGTTCCTATTTTTTCTTAAACTCAGAATATATTTTATTATGAAAAGTTTAAGTGAATCATGATTCGTTCGCAAAAACGTTTGTACACAGGTTTCACTTACAAATTTCTGCATATGCATGCTTAGTGAAGGAGACCCAATAAATGCTAGGAATACTGTACATGCATATAAAACCTCAATCTTACTCATAAAATAACCTGAACACTTTATACATAACTCAGGACTGGCATTAGGAAATTAAGATATCTTGGGATTAACTACTTTTTCAAAGGTATTAAACTCAATTAACTTTAAATCAAAAAGAAAGACTAACTGACAGTAAACACTTCTGATTGGCCATTAGAGGCTGTCACAATGGAGGATCCATTTTATAAGCCGCTTCTCCATACCAAGTACGCAAGGATTTGGACTTGCATCCTTGGTAATTCAGACAAGGCAAGTTTGACTTGGGAGGAGGACACAGTTCCAGTAATTCTGCAAATCGAAGAACAGCGTACTCGCCTTGGCTACTTATCGTCACTGTATTATATTTTCAATAATATGAAATATGGTATCAAACACCACTGCCTCTTTTCAGCTCAGAACTCAAAACAGCTCAGATCACACCGTCCTCTATTCACCAGTTGTTTACTTTTGTAAATGCCACACATAAAGACATGGCTGTCAGCCGCTTCAGAGATCCAGATTCTAGTGCTAATACAACCAGTAAAACAGCCCAAGGGAGAAACTGTTTCTCTAGGGCCCATCCTGCTGACTAGCTCCTAGAATGGAGTTCCTGAGTAGAACTATGTGGTGGGAAAGCCCCTACTGACACTGAGCTGAGCTACAAATGCTGCAAACTAGAGCGTGCACACAAAAACACACATAAGTGTTTGGAAGAGGTTGACTGTAGAGTGTGTCAAGTCAAGTCAAGTCAAGTCTGCTTTATTGTCAATTCTTCCACATGTACAGTACGTACATACAGAGAATCGAAATTGCGTTACTCTCAGACCCCCGGTGCATACAGATAACACTTACAGCAGAGCCTTAAAATCTAGATCAAAAATAAAATTTAAGATACAGCTATAAAATAAGGGAATGTAAAAAAAAAAAAAAAGACTTAAAACAATTCAAAATAAAGTTAAATAAAGCAGTGCAAGGCACATGGCAGATAGAGTGCAAACCAGTGAAGTGAACAAACAGTGCAGATAAATAGATTTTTAGTGCAAAAAAGGTTATTCAGGCTGATTAAAGTGACAAAGGGCTCAAGAGCAGTTATTTTATTTAACTGATTGATGAGGTAGTAGAATGACCATCGGTTCAATAATTCCTTACATTTATATAGCACTTTTCTAGACACTCAAAGCGCTTACATAGTCAGGGGGTATCTCCTCATCCACCACCAGTGTGCAGCATCCACCTGAATGATGCGACGGCAGCCATATTGCGCCAGAACGCCCACCACACACCAGCTTACTGATGGAGAGGAGACGGAGTGATGAAGCCAATCAGCAGATATGGGGATTGTTAGGAGGCCATGATGGTCAGAGGGCAATGGGCGAATTGAGCTAGGATGCCGAGGTTTTTAATGACCACAGAAGACCTCGGTTTAACGTCTCATCCGAAGGACGGTGCTTGTTGACAGTATAGTGTCCCCATCACTACACTGGGGCGCTAGGACCCACACAGACCACAGGATGAGCACCCCCTGCTGGCCTCACTAGCACCTCTTCCAGCAGCAACCTAGTTTTCTTAGAGGTCTCCCAGCCAGGTACTGACCAGGCTCAGCCCTGCTTAGCTTCAGTGGGCAACCGGTCTTGGGCTCCAGGGAGCCAGCTCCTGGAGCTTTGCGTGCATTGATCCTGCTGAAAGATCTCCTCACACTGTCCGGGGTCAGCATCAATATCTGGTCGCCAGGAGGAGGTGGAGTCTTCTGTGCAGTGGTGCTGTTTTGTTGCACAAAGTGAGCGAAGAAGGTGTTCAGCTCGTTCAGCAGAGAGATGTTGCTGTCACAGGTCTGCGGTGGGGGTTTGTAGTCCATAATGGTCTGTATCCCCTGCCGCAGGCTCCAAGTGTCTCTGCTGACACTGAATTGATGGGCTATCCTCCTGCAGTGCTGTCTCTTAGCATCTCTGATGCCGCGGGACAGGTTTGCCCTGGCTGTCCTCAGGCTGACCTCATCTCAAGCTCTGAAGGAAGCATTCCGTGTCTTCAGGAGTCTGTAGACCTACCCTGTCATCCACGGCTTCTGGTTGGCACGGACAATGATGGTTTTTGTGACTGCTACATCATCAATACACTTGTTGATGTAGTCAGTGACAGTCTCTGAGTACTCCTGGAGGTCAGTGGTGTTATTGCATGTGGCAGCCTGCTTAAACATATTCCAGTCAGTTGTGTCAAAGCAGTCCTGAAGAGCCCCTGACAATACTTCCGGTCACACTTGAATCTGTTTTTGAACTGGTTTGGCTACTTTTATTGAGCGGTCTGTATGCAGTCATTAGCATGACAGTGATGTGGTCTGAGGTCCGAGGTGGAGGAGGGCTTTGTAAGCTCCTCTCTGTGTGGTGTAAACAAAGTCTAAAATGTTATTACCTCGTGTTGTAAAGTTAATGTATTGGTGTATTTTTGGAAACACACTCTTTAAGTCAGCATGGTTGAAATCCTCAGCAATGATGAGAAAAGCATCAGGGTGTGCTGTCTGCTGCTCACTGATGTGTTGGTACAGTTCATTTAATGCATCGTTCCTGTTGAAGTTGATGTTGTTCGGGAGAATGTAAACTGAAACGCGTTTTTTTTCCTCCCGTGATGAGAGCTCTGTCCGCTCGATTGCACATTAGCTGGTTGAGCTGAATAGCGCAGTCTGGAACACTGTTTGGTGAGCCATGTTTCCGTGAATACAAAAACACAACAGTCTCTTACAGTCAGATGTAGTCCAGTTTACTGGTCAAAGAGCGTACGTTAGCCAGTACAATGGTGGGGATAGATGGCTTGTGTGGGTTAGCCATTAGCCTAGCCCGGATACCTCCACGCTTACCCCTCTTTTGCTTCCTCTCATGCCGCTTGTGGCACCTCCCCTGTGGGCGAGATGCAGTAGTGGGGGTCATTGATGGTATAGGCCTCTGGAGCAGTCTGAGATTCCGCAGCTGTTCTGCGTATGCAGAGTTCAACAGTAAAAATGCAGTTCTGTGGACATCCAGCAGAAACTCATGACTGTATGTGCACTTAAAGACAGGTAGACGCAATGACGACGTACAAAAACACTGCGACTCACAAGACAAAAAACACCATTCTGTTGGGACAAAGAGAAGCCGCTGCGTGTGGACGAACTGCCATTACTTTCCATTCCATTCCATACTGTACTAGGGGTTGTACTGACTAATCAACTAGTCAATTTCAATGGTCTGCCATGAAACTTTAAGCTTGATGTCGACTATTCACTGGTTCTATAGAGGGTGCAACAGGATAAGAAATCTTTGAAGGACTTCCACATTTATACTCTGTTTCCAAACAGTTGAAATGACAAATAAATGTATACTCTTAAAGGCTACACAAGACATATATGATTATATTACTGGATGCTCAAAATTGAATGGGAGCATGCACATTTTAAACAGCTTATTGTATAGGTAAGTTAACTGCCGTTCTTATCTAATGCACTGCTGCACTGTAATGCACACACATAGACTATAAACAGTAGCGGGTACATCACTCTTAGAGATCACGGGCGCACAATCATTCAGCGTGGAAATGTATAAACTCTGTTCTGTGATTTCTCAATAAAATAGCATAGAAACTGAAAAGTATATATTTCTTAATAAATAGATCCCACAGCTTTACTAGTAGAGAGACACTGCCAGGTAGAATTTATTCACATGCATATGAATGTAATCTTTACTGTGATACTTTATCTGTATCTGATTTAGAATGAGCAGAAATCTGTGAGAAATATAATGACCCTTAAAAAAAAAAAAAAAAATCGGACGAAAATCAACCCCTAGTGTGTACAGAATTAAATGAGTAGTATTAGTACTGTAAAAAGATCCTTTGCAATAAGAAGAAAATTGAGAATTTTACCACCAGTCTTACCGCAGCTTTTCCAGTTTACAGTGAGGATCCTTCAGTCCATCAGAGAGCAGCTTCACTCCTGATGCTCCTACTTTATTTAGTGACAGATTCATATTTCTCATGTGTGAGGGGTTTGATTTTAGAGCTGAAGCCAGAGCAGCACAACCTTCATATGTAACACCACAATCCATCAACCTGCAGAGATTGAAGATGCATGGTGAACTGATACAAGCTGCGACTACAGAATAACATGTAAAATATGTTTAACAGTCCTAATCATGCAGCATCTAAAAAAAAAAAACCTGCTGTCAGTTTTCAATCTACTCAGGTGCTTAGTTTTTTTTTTTTGCTTTGATAATATGCACTCTAAAGTCAAAATCATGTCCATGGGATCATGTTTTATCATTGAAGTGATTGTTGTCCATGGAACTTACTGAACTAATTTGGATTCTTTGACCACAGGCAGCAGCTTCTGAAGAACTTCATCTGCTGTATTTTGGGATCCAATGAACAGTTTTAGTTTGAAAACATCCATCTTCTGCTCTGATGTCAGCAACACATAAACCAGAGCTGACCACTGTGAAGATGAGAGTTTAGTTTCTTTTATTTTTCCAGATTTCAGATAATCTTGGATCTCCTGAATCAGTGAATCATCACCCAGTTCATTCAGACAGTGGAACAGATTGATGGATCTCTCTGGAGAGCGATTCCTCTTGATCTTCTGCTTGATGTACTTAACCGTTTCCTCATTGTTGTAAGAGCAGCTTCCTGTCTGTGTCAGTAGTTCTCGTAAGAGAGTCTGATTGGACTCCAATGAGAGACCCAGAAGAAAACGCAAAAAAAGGTCCAGATGTCCATTTTTACTCTTCAAGGCCTTTTCCACAGCTCTCTTATGCAGCTCAGATGGTGAAACATTTAAAGCCTTCTTCAAATGCTTCAAAGGACTAGAAGAAAGAGTAATAAACACATTTCTGTTTTTTTTCATAAGGGACAGATGTGCATATAGAGCTGCTAGATGTTCCTGGATGCTCAAATGAACAAAGCAGAAGACTTTCCCCTGGTTCAAGCCAAACTCCTCTCTGAAGATTTGAGTGCACAATCCTGAGTACACTGCTGCTTCTGTCTCTTCAATGCCACACTCTCTCAGGTCTTCCTCATAGAAAATCAGGTTGCCTTTCACAAGCTGCTGAAAAGCCAGTTTCCCCAGTTTGAGGATCATATCTTCATCTTTGACTGTATTCTCATAGTCCTTTTCTTGCTTGATGTTGGTCTGAAGGATCAGGAAGTGTGTGTACATTTGAGTGAGAGTCTTGGGAATCTCTCCACTCTCTGCTTCACTCAACATCTTCTCCAGAACAGCGGCTGAGATCCAGCAGAACACTGGGATGTGGCACATGATGTAGAGGCTCCTTGAAGACTTCAGGTGTGAGATGATTGTATTCGCCAGACTCTGATCACTGATTCTCTTCCTGAAGTATTCCTCCTTCTGTGGATCATTGAAGCCTCGTACCTCTGTCACTCGATGGACACACTCAGAGGGGATGAGATCAGCTGCTGCTGGTCTGGAGGTGATCCAGATGAGAGCAGAGGGAAGCAGATTCCCCACAATGAGGTTCATCAGCAGCACATCCACTGAAGCTGATTCACTTACATCACACAACCTCACATCGCTCTGAAAATCCAGAGACAGGCGACACTCATCCAGACCATCAAAGATGAACAACACTTTATATTCATCACTAGATATTTCCATATCTTTGGTTTCAGGGTAAAATACATGAAGAAGATCTGAAAGACTGAGTGTTTTGTCTTTCATCAGGTTGATTTCTCTGAAAGGAAGTGGAAATATGAGCTGGACGTCCTGATTCTCTTTCCCTTCAGCCCAGTCCAGGATCAACTTCTGCACAGAGACTGTTTTTCCAATGCCAGCGACTCCCTTTGTCAGCACAGTTCTGATGGGTTTTTCTTGTCCAGGTAAAGGTCTAAAGATGTCATTGCATTTGATTGGTGTGTCCTCTGTTGCTGCTCTCCTGGATTGTGCCTCAATCTGTCTCACTTCATGCTCATTACTGATCTCTCCTCTCTCACTCTCTGTGATGTAAAGCTCTGTGTAGATCTCATTCAGGAGTGTTGGGTTTTCCTGCTTTGCTGTTCCTTCAGATAGACGCTCAAACTTCTTCACCAGATTTGATATGATTATGCTTTGGGCCAGTTGAGAGTCACTGAGATAAAGATTAAAATAAGAAATTACTACATGAATTAAAGTGGTAAAATTTAATTTAAAGTGACACCTGCTAATCTAATGATGTCATTACAGTGTACAGAAGCATAGATGTTATCACACATTCAGCATTTGGGCCAAGTGGAAAAATTAATAAAATTTTCTATCTATCTTAAACCTAGAAATGTTATACCTCAGATTTGATTTGTTTTCCCCATTGAATATTACTGATGTTTTCATAGATGCTTCACTCTTTATGGCACTGTGCTTCGGTGAGTTTGATCTATGCCTGTGGAATTGATGGTAAAATAATAGAAAAGTGTCCACTTAAACAGATAATCAGTTAGTCAGAAGCACACAAGGTTGGGGGTTTGATTCCCCGGGAACACATGATAGGTAAAAATGTATAGCCTGAATGCACTTTAAGTTGCTTTGGATAAAAGCGTCTGCTAAATGCATAAATGTAATTTAATTTAATTTAATCTAGACAGAAAAGTTATACCACAGATCTGTTGATATGTCTTTTCCATCAAATGTTAGAATGTTGTTTTTAGACCTGTCACTCTTCATGGACAGATGTTTGGAATCCAGTGACCTTGATATCCCACTGTGGAACCAAAATAATAGAACAAACACAATGGAAAAGACATAATATTATAAAGACAAGAATTAATATCATTGATATTACATGCCATATAAACTTTACACAGAGAATTCGGTCTATACATGAGAAGCTTTAGAAATGTTGAAGAATGATAACACTGCACAAGGATGATGTCACAGAGACCACAGCATCCGAATTCATAATTAGGAATATTAGAAAACCACTCAGAATATATTACCATTAGCCTATCGCACAATACCATATAATAAGACATAAAATGTATCTTCTATAACATTATGATCATATAAGGATTTTGATGTACCTGCATTCTGAAGAAAAATCTTCATCGCTGAATGTTTCTTTGTCCTCCATGATTCATAAAGTCTGAATGAAGCTGCGTGTGTATATCTGACGAGTCAGAAACACTGACAATGTATTTAAATATCATTGTTAATTTACTTGAACTACACACTTGAATAAGTTTTCCAGTTTGTTTACAATTTGTTATTTAAATGTTTAATTAAAATGATTAAATGAAATTACAGGGAAATATTGTTTGTTTGTTTTCAAAATTGTGGCTTCTATAACATTTGGATGTTTAAAAGTGATGTTTCCTAATTTGTACCGATACACAAGAATATATGGCCCACATCTCTACCAGTAAGTACATTTGACATGAGAAATCTTTGTGTAAATACTTAATTTTTAAGTTTTTAAAACACCTTCTTATAATTGTTACTTTATGAGGAAGTGGACAGCAGCTCACCTGACTAATGTTCACCCACTCTGATCAAAATCAAACCGGTTCCCAACATTTTCACAGTTTCCCATGTAGTGTTTCATCATGTAAATTCCCACAAAGTCACCTACAAATTGTACTGTTTAACACAATCCTCGGGTTTTCTCTTTTTAAAGAAAGCTTGTGTCCCGCTGAAAAATGGCACACAGTAGAACTCTCAGAGTGCTTTCATTTCTGGACGCAAATGTTGCCAGACTTGTTTTGAGAGAATGCAGCTTATCCACTTCTGTCATGAGACAGAGACTAGTACAAGTTTTATTTCCTTCCCACTTGGAGAAGATTTTTGTGGTTCTCTTTTGGCAACAAAAAAATAATGTTATACAAGCTATCACACAGTATAAAAATTTCACCCCAAGCCCAAGTATTTTTGTCCTGAGACAAAACTAGTAATCACTTAATTTAGGCTATTTAATATAATAACTTCATCCACACATTTATAGCTCTGACTAACGATCAGTGTTTGAATATTTAATAAAGATGGGAATCAAGAGAAGTGCTGATGCATGTCATAGATGTCCATTTTTTTGCTGGTCTTCTTTACTGGAAACATTTGAGGGTTAAAAAAAAAGAAAAGAAAAGAAAAGTGTAATAAGGTATAAATGCCATGCTCTCACTCTGGAAAGAAATAAGGAAGAAGGAACAAGGAGACAACAATAGTCTTTTTAAACCAATATCCAAGGAGATACAAGGGGGAGACAGGAGCACAGGTAACACCAGGATTGACCTTGATAGTCAGCACAGACAGCACAAATAATAAATCCCCCTTAAATGCAAGGGATAATTAACAAACTGAATGATTAATTAAACTAAATGAGGACAGGAAAACACCATATAAGGAACACCAGGAACAATGATGGGGAAAAACACAACTAAAGCGGTGTTCTGAAATATTCGCTGTCTGAGAGTTTCCTGTTCATGAGTTTCCTCTTTAAGTGGCTTTAAACATTAGTGCTCCTCTGATCGCAGACAGAAGGCAAAAGGGCCAACAAGTGCTAAGCATCTCTCGGGGAACTCCTTCAAGACTGTTGGAAGACCATTTCAGGTGACTACCTCTTGAAGCTCATCAAGAGAATGCCAAGAGTGTGCAAAGCAGTAATCAAAGCAAAAGGTGGATACATATATACTGCATATAGATGTGTGTATGAATTCTATCATTTCGTTACAGCGTTGAATTTAACTTTTATATATTATGTATTATTATGCACAGCCATTTATTTATTACAGACGGAAATCCTGTTTATGGTTAGACTATGCATCAAGTAGACTAATCAAGCCCTTCGTCTTTTTGTCATATACTCTACTTCAGTTTTACATTTAAAACAGAGTGTTTTTAAAACAGTTCAATCTGATAACTTGTATAAGCTATGTTTGGTGCTGTTTTTTTCTTTACAATTTTAATTATACAAATATGAATGGCATTCATCTTATGATGCTTTGTATATTATATATAATTTAGATTTTATACAATTTCTAAAAAAAAAAATCATATCATTTATTTATTTTTTCTCCATCCAGGTCAGCAAATGGTCAAAAAGGATAATGTCAAATACATGTTGGCTGGCATGAAAAAATGCATCATTTTTTGTAAGTTAAGTCCCTTTATAAAGAGTCTGAAATATTGTCATAATGTTCACCTTGGATATTGAAAATGTTTCTTTTTTGAGACCCCAGGAACCCAAATTCATACCCAGAACAATAAAACCCACAGAAGAGGTGGGAGTTCAAAGGAGGAATCTTTATATTACCAAACTGCAGGGAGAGGAAGAGTAGATGTAAGTCATGATCTGCAAGATTAACCACAATCTGATGTGATCCGACCACCTCAGAGAAAACCAGTGTTGAGCTGCTGCAAGAGCTTTTGAAGCACAGCAAAGAGTTCTTGTGTGTTCTGATAGGTGGATGGTGATGATGATAAAGACTAGAGCAATCAAATAGTGAGAGAGTGATCTGCTCACCTGGTTATGTTTGCGGATGTTTCGACGTGAGCCCCTTTCACACTGCACGTCGAACCCGCAATATTCCCGTAACATTGCCTGGTCGCCTTCTGTGTGAAAGCAACCACGTCCCGGAAATGATTACCGAATTGAACCCGGGTCGGGGACCTAGTAACATTGCGGTAATCGATCCGGAACGAGCGCTGTGTGAACAAAAGCCAGATCTAATTCCGTATCGAAGTGATGACGCGCGTTATCTCGCGACTCTTTTATCGGCTGTTTTGAAGGAAGATCAACATTCGCGACGAAAACATATGTGCAAACTGTAATGAAGCAGAGATCAGTTAGTTCCTCACTTTCCGCGCTGACGCCGAGATCGTTTGCTTGCTTCAGTGAAAGTATAACGTGCCAAGCATTGTCGACTCGTACATTACACATCACGCGCTGATGTCACGTGTCCTTACGGGATCTTCAAGGGTTGTGTGTGAAAGCAGGCACATACTGGGTCATCACTGGCAGTGTGAAAGTGCCAAATCTAGCGACCAGGGAACAATTACAGGAACACTTTACCCCTGTATTTGCCGGAATGGCAGTGTGATAGGGGCTGTGGAAAGCAGTTCGGAACGGAAATATTTATGTTTTTTTTGTTTGTTAACAACATACCTTAATTTCAGTAAATGTTATGAAATCAGACAACTAAGCCAATAGTAGCGCTGGCTGTGTTTGATTTGAATGGGAACTTCGGATTGTGAATCATTTGAGTCAGTTCGGGAGTTCAGAGCCTGATTCATTTGAGTCACTTTGGGAGTTCAAAGCGGGTTTGCAACTCATTTCAGTCAGTTTGGAAGTTTGGTGCGGGTTCGCGGATCATTTGAATCAGTTCGGGAGTTCAAAGCGGGTTCGCGAATCATTTCGGGAGTTCGAAGCAGGTTTGCGAATCATTTGAGTCAGTTCGGGAGTTCAAAGCGGGTTCGCGAATCATTTGAGTCAGTTTGGTGTCAAAAGGGTTCTTTCTTGTCATTATTGAGTAAAGAACCCTATGGTTCTATATAGAACCCCAATGAACACTTTTTTCTAAAAGTGTATCATATGGCACAAATCAATTAGAACAGTGTGTAGACACCTGCTGAAATCCCTAGTTGCTTTTGCCTATTATGTCATGTCTCCATATACACATTTGTGATTAAATATTTATCCACAAATAAGTTGCTCTATTTATTTTATTCATAAATGAAAAATGTCCCACGAGTGACTTTTATTTTGACATTTACAGTCAACTAACTTAGTACTGTGGGGTTGATTATTTTAGTCACTTGTTTTTAAAACGTAAACTTTTGAGTTATATATTACTAATAGGACTAAAACATTCTGAAATGAAAGCATGGTTTCTAATTTCACCATGAATTAACTAATGAAAAAGAATAACATTAATAGTAACATTTATCTATGCATCTAACAGGTATTAAAAAAAAGAAGAAGCTTAAGCTTAACAGTTTCTGTGATCCTAAGAGCACTGTTATTGAATGCCAAACAGGAAACTCATGAATATTCATGTAAGCTCAGGCATGTCATCCAGACATACCGAACACTCACCAGAGTCCTGGGACAAAACATCATGTACATGAAACATGAGGGCACTGTTATACAACAATAAATCAGCATTACAATCGCAGAAAAGAAACCGTTTGTCAATGGAGCCAATAGCTTAGTCATGAAATAAAATATTATATTCAAGCTTTTGGTTATTTTTTCAGTACCTTCAACTCTGTCTGAAAGAACAAAATTGTAGAAACAGACCAATGATTTCCTTGGATAGAAAGATGTGTTATAGTGAAGGTTGTTCTTAAATTAATTCCAAAGCGTTCTGAATTGAAGTAGCATAAACATTTAAGAGTATTAAATGACTGTATTCACTACTCAGTCTCTACTGTAGCTCCAGTGTACTGAAGGTCAGGATAACAATTAAATCTGAAAGTAAAACACAGACAGTCAAATGTGTGACATTACTGCAGTATCCATGTTAAAAGAACTAAAACTAACTATTTGCATATGTCAAATATAACCAACAAGCATTATGTTGGATTGTTATTCGCTACTGTGATAAACACTAAAATGTCATAGCAATGCTTCAAACAGGGTTGCCTAGACTGCATTCACATTCTTCACGCTGGGCTTAACATCAGTATTGTTTACATGAGGTAAGGTTTAACCAGAATTTTGCTTCTCATTATAATCGCATTATGAGGGTACAAATAAACGTAGTCAATTATTAAAGCAAAATATTGTATTGATTTGAAATAAAACAAAGCTAAAATACTTCATACTTACAATAAACAGAATTAAAATCTTATTAAACATGTTTATAGTGTGTAAGTAACTACCAAGAAACTGACCTAAGACAAATAAACTATTAACTTTTAATTTAAATTCAAATATGTTTTAATCATCACTAGCTCATAGTCACCTCCAGTTAATAACATTACTTTTGCCATTAACCATCCAATGATATTTTTGTTTGCACAAGGAGTCAGCCAGTGCTCCACACAGAGATTTGGGGCCTGTATTCGGCCAAACATTTTAAGACTAAAAGTAGCTCATGCCGATTTAGGAGAAAATCTTAAAAATAATGGGTCAGCATTTTTGCTCTAAGAATATTTCACAATATTAACAAGTTGGGGCAAGAAGTGCCTAACAGCTGTTATTGCATCCAGTTTGATTTTATTTTATGTTTACATGCCTTACTATCAGCCTTGATTATTCTACTCTGTTAACTAAAAGGCTGCTTATATGCATATTCACTATTTGTTTACAAGGATCACACAGGCTGACAATTCTCATGTATCGATTGCAAAACTGTACAGGTATTCAAGGGCAGACTCTAAGATAGTTTAGATCATACCTGTCTGATAACTACCTCGTTGTTTGTTTTTATGGGGAATCATCTCATCAAAATATGGAGTGCCACAAGGATCTGTCCTAGGTCCTCTGCTATTTTCATTTTACATGTTATCCCCCTTGGTAATATTATTAGAAAATTAGTTTTAGTATTAGTTTCCACTGTTATGCTGATGATACTCAAATCTAAACAAGACCAGATGAAACTTCTCAATTTTCTAAGCAAACAGAGCGTATTAAAAAATTTAAAGATTGGATGAACAATAATTTTCTCTTATTAAATTCGGATAAGACAGCGATATTAATTATTGAACAAAAAAAAAAACTGTATACGGAATCTAGTAGACAACAAATTGCAACTAGACGGATATACTGTTACTTCTCTGGGTGTTATATTAGACTGCAACTTTTCTTTTGAAAACTATATTTCCCATGTTACAAAAATAGCATTCTTCCATCTTAGAAACATTGCCAAGCTACGAAACATGTTATCTGTTTCTGATGAAGAAAAGAACCCATCACGCACCCTAAGGTCACAAAACGCTGGACTTTTGGTACTTCCTAGGATAGCAAAGTCCACTAAAGAAGGTAGAGCTTTCTCACATTTGGCTCCCAAACTCTGGAATAGCCTTCCTGATAATGTTCGGGGTTCAGACACACTCTCTCTGTTTAATTCTAGATTAAAAACACATCTCTTTGGCCAAGCATTCAAGAAATACATCTCAAAATCTTAAAATGCGCATTATTATGCTTTAGTTTGGGTTAAACAAATACATTATACTTTGTTAGAACAGCAACTATGCTAATGATGTCTCCATTTATTCCTCTGTTTTGCATAACTAGGATTTACACAAACTCCAGTCTGGATCCAGAACACCTGAGAAGAGATGATGCTGACCCCTCAGAGGACCTCAGATGATGCTAACCCTGAATCAACATACAGAACTTACAAATATTGCTATAAGTGTGTTTACATCATATAATAATTGCTGTAAATAGTGTTCATCATCTGTTTGATTATACAGATATTGTAGAAACTTAATTTTCTGTAAAATTGCTTTGCAACTATTTGTATCGTTCTATAATCTTTTGAAAATGTAAACTGATATTTCCTGCTAAAACACTACATTAAAGTTAGAAATAACTGGATTACAACCATTTTGTTGGCGGAAATGTTAGTGGCCTAAGACTTTTGCATAGTTATGTATATAAAAACACACATGCAAATATTCACACAATACAAATAAATAGCATAGAAACACCTAATGTTGTTGGACAGAGTAATGGTCAATCAGAAACAAAGTAGAAAATGACACGCCGTTACATTCAAGAGCCCTTTGAATTTATTTATATATAAATTATAATTACATATATAGTTTGTAACTAGCACCTGTTATATACACAGCGGCTCACTGGGGTAAATAATTAACAGCATTTATCAAAATCATTCACAACTGGTTCATCTATTTTAAATATAATTTCAAAAATCTAAGTGTACAGAAAATACCTTTGATTAGGTCCTTCATGTTCCTCCTTTACTCACATTCTGTCGGTAATCGTCCGCTACATTCATGTCTGCGCTACACAACTCTACACAACTGTGGTTAAAAACAGTTCAACAGAAAGTCATGTTGTGGTTATGGATCATGAAACTACTGATATGTTACCCCCTAACCAATGAAGCAGTGATACTTCAGTCCTCTATCTGAGCTCCGTGAGTAAAGATGGCAGCTAGATTACTGATAAACAGTCTTCGGGTTTGTTAACAGAACTGTGCAAAGTATATGCATGATTTCATTTAGATTTGGCACTGCAGGTTTTAGTCCATATAAGTCTCTGATGATGACAGATTTATCATCTAGTGTCAAAGCGAGTAAGATACTGGAGAAAAACATTAGCTGAGCCCTTCTCTGCTGGTCTTCTTTACTGGAAATATCTGCAGACAGAAAAAAAGAATAATTAAATTATTGGTTACTGATGACACCACTCTGTTTGTAGAAAAAAAATCTAACATCTGACCTGTTTTAATGTTAATCTGTGGGATGTTCTGGACAAGACCTGTTGACCTCAAACCATTCATCAATACACCTGGAGGAGCAGAAGACGAGATGATTTCCACAGATGACAGCAGGTATGCGTGTGTGTGTTTATGACTGTGTTATTGAATGTTTCTCGTACCCTTTGTGGTAGACACAGAGACAGGGCAGTCGAGCGATGGTGTCCCCCTGAACCATGCCATCCAGACATATCGAACACTCGCCAGAGTCCCGGGACAAAACATCATCTACAGAAAGAGAAACCATCACAACATCACCTTCAGCATCAGAGAAGCTCAGAGCAAGAGCTGATGACACTGAGGGCAAATCAACATTACAATAAACAGTGGAGGACAGAAATTAATTTGCATGTGCAATATAAAATAAATTAAAGTTTTTTTGGTTATTTGAGATATTGTTAAGTAGCTTTAATTCTGCTTGAGAGCTCAAGTTTGCAGGAACAGTAAGTGATCTAATTGGGCCGATAGATGGAGAGATTGTGATAGTGAAGATTGTTCTCACCGTTATAATTGAGTCTGGGTTTGGAGAAGCACATGATCAAATGATCTTCGATTTCATCTGAACAGACAAACTTTGAGCAGGCGGGACAGTCAAATCCAGCTGAAACAAACAGAAGAGACAAAAATCATGTTGAAATATATTTTTGTAGCATTTATTTGTCTTGTATTTATTATGTAGGTCACTTGAGCAATAAATCGCACAGTTCCTCTCCGTAAACAGCAATTAGAAGATTACAAGGCAATAAAAAGAGCAATCTTGGAAATGTTGTAATCTCGTCTGTGAGTCTATTTACTGTAATGTGCATTACCAGGTTATCAAAATATGAACAAAATATAAAGCATAAAATTCAGAGCACGTGGTAATGCTGCACATGGCTGAATGATTATAAAGCAGGTTTGTTTCATTTCAAGTAAAGTTCATTATGATTACACATAAACCTCTAGGCATTCAAAGGTCTGCTTGAATAAATAGAACACAAACAGGTAATAGAATTATTATGATTTTAGTAGCATATATTAGGCATATTTTATCCAACAAGCTGAAATAAATCACTTTAACAGACTGTCATTTATTATGTGCATTAAACACACCATTAAAAAAATATATGTGCATGATATGCAACAGAGTACAATACTGAGCATTAAGCTGAAAGCATATTAAAAATGCATTAAAATTAATGTGCATAGATATTAAAAACTGAACACCAAACAAAAGTATGTTTACATCAAAATAAAGTAGTTTTTGCATTGAGATTCTCATCAGAGGCTGTTACTAGTTTAACTGGTGTGTTGAACATGTTTCCTGTTCTTTGCACATTCACATTTAATAACAGAGAAGACATTCACAACTACCAGTGCACTGACCCATCAATCACTAACTAATTAAACTGGGCAAATGTTATTAATTAGACAGAGTATGCTTGCAGTTGCTTGGTTACACACACACACACACACCTGTAATTATCAGTGTCAGTCTGTACTGCCAAACATTAACAGGAAGTAAATATAAAAAAGAAAAAATGTTAGGTCAGCTGTGTGTTGATGGGGAGGAGCCTTCAGACACATGGAAACATCTCCAGACTGATTACAGACATAAACTCTTTTACAGGAAGTCATTCTATAAGACAGGGCCTTGTGCGTTTATGTGTTTGTTTGTGGCCCAGTGGAACTTTATCTGACAGGAGGTTAAAGGTCAAAGTGAAACATGCGCTTGAGTTATGACAACAAAGGTTGTTTAAGGATCACTGCTAGCCAAGAAAAACACTCTTGTATATTTAATATGGCATATACAAAAATGTCATTGCAAATCAGATTAGACGACAAATTAAGAATAACGTTATTTGTAACAGATTTTATTTTCTACCAAGAATAAAGTTTAGAATATTTTGCATTCACAGGAAACATTTAAGAATCTTCAAATCTTTTTTCTTATGAAATAAATAAACTTGTCTTATATTCCTAAAGGTAAGATGTCTAATCAATATATTGGGTTGTCTGCTAAGGATGAGTACTCAATTCAATTCAAACAGGGACCTCGTTTTTCATTTGTAAGTTTCAGTTGATAAATAATTTTTGGCAGCATTCATAACAGAATAACCATTTAAAATGCATGTTGCATTAAAAAAAAAAAAATCTAAAGTGCTGAACTCCTGCATGGAAAATGCAACACAAATAGTGGATTGCTGAGGTGTTTTTAATTGAGTTGATCAGCAAGTCTTCAGTAAGAGCTGCCATACAATCAGATAAACACTTCTTTTCAGGCCAGGCCAACTTCAAGTGTTGATGCAAGAAGAGCATTTACAAATAGAGGCAACTCAAATATTACAAATGTATATTTGAAAATGACTTTTTAGAATTTATATTCAGAATCAGAATTAGTTTTATTCGCCAGGTGTGCGCAAACACAGGAGGAAGTTGTGTGTGTTTTTTAAGGTGCTCCTGGTACATGTATGACATGAGAACTGAAAAAAAGAAAGAAATATTAAGTCTTAACAATATATAACAGTAACCATAATGTTTATGAATCTGGAACAGTAGATTACAGATTTGTGCTTTTTTTTTTTTACTTTTTTAATGTATAACTGTTTTTCACTCTGTACAGAAACTGTCCATGTTTCCATGTTTCTCTTAACACTTTTCTTGACTTCTTTATTCAGAAGACTTTCAGCCCCAAATTAGATATTTTCCACAGAATTGACTCAAATACATAAACAATTATTAAGCTAATTATACAAAAGATTTTGATGAGAATGCTGTCATGTTAATTGGTCAGCACCAATAATCTCAGATTGCCAAATAATAGCTAATTAACTAAACACAATAAAAACGAATGCAGTTAATGCACGTTCTGTTTGTGTTCTCTGTAACTGTGCTATTCTCCAGATTTCCATGTTTCTGACAACACTTTAAGATCATGATGTGAACTCACATAGCAAACAAATATTATTGATGAAGAACAATGAACACAGTGCATCTGGAGCAGACACATGACACACACATGCCTCCTGAACTTTGACCTTCACATCCAATCTGACCCGAATCATGTGCTTTGACACAGAATGCCCCTTCAGTCTGTTATCCTAGCTAGAAGCACACTTTTTGATTTCCATGAAAAGAATAAACACTATGACGCTTTCTAACACTAGTCTATTTGACTGACCAATGGAAGAGATAGTGTTTGGAAACCAGTGATTATTATTTTTTTTTTTACATTACCGGTACTCTTGTATTTCGGTTTGATGCTTCAATTGCAACAGCAGAAAAATATTTTGAAGCTGCTTTTCTTTTTAAAATTACTAATAAAATAGCATGCACTTTCTAAGCCAGACTGTACCTCACAAATGAAAAAGCTGGCAATCAACCTTGCTCAGCTATTTCAAACATGACTCAAAAAAGAGGATTTCAGCAGAAACCATGACTCTTAAATGTCCTGCTAACAAACACAATAACGGTCAAATATAAAGCAATGAATATGACTTGACATACATTTTTCTCACGTGTTCACAAGTCTGTTTCCGATGAGCAAATTTCCCTCTGAATCTGATCAATCTGACCCATGATCAAGGATGATTTAATAAAACATGTCATTATCGCTAGATCAAATCTGGAACCAAACATTTATTGCCACTCAAAGGTTGCAAAAATACAACATGTTTGACCTTCAAACTATCTTGAAAGAGAGATCTTGCATGAAACGTACATCAAAGTATTATTTCATTATCATAATATCAGATATTTCAATGCACATAAACACATCAGACTCAGGATTTAAGATCAGAAAATATTAAAGGGACACATTTTCATGTTGTCCTCTTGGATAAGTATAAGGAAGTCTCTGTGTTTATAGTTACCATAAAAATCCACAACAAAACAGTGCTCTGATCACAGAAACACACACATATGATAAAACCATCAATGCATAACCCATAAAACAACATTCATTATCCTACATCAAATAAAATACAATATGAACATGACCTTATTATGATAAGCTGCTATAATAATCAAATAAGATTTCGATATGATAAATTAAGA
The DNA here is from genome assembly GCF_023724105.1 of Carassius gibelio. Classification (NCBI taxonomy): domain Eukaryota; kingdom Metazoa; phylum Chordata; class Actinopteri; order Cypriniformes; family Cyprinidae; genus Carassius; species Carassius gibelio. The sequence continues at coordinate 34,414,236 of NC_068414.1, forward strand.
CATGTTTTTTAGTACTACACTGTCATATGTAACCAGACAGAACCAGGGAGCTAAATTATGTGTGTGTGATATTGTTTTAGACAAAGATGAATAATCCTATAAGACACATATTTATAGTTTATGAGCTTGTTGTGGTCATATTAAAATGTTGTATAATCGTTTAAGAATAATGAGCAACATAATAATAGCCTATAATATTATTAAATTACTGAAATTATATGAACATATAATCATAAGATGAACTTGTGTTTATGATAACGTCACGAATTAACTTAATTCATCACATGAAGTCAACATGATATTATAGGCCTTTATTTAGTCCAATGCATTATAGTATAATATGACTGCAGGAGTGAGCTCCGTGTCTTACCGCCCAGCAGGTGAGGGCTGAGGTGCGCAGGAAGTGACCCGATCAGGAGCGTCCTCTGCCCGTCTGGCTCCTCTCTGCGGCCGCCGGTCGGGATGACGGCGCTCTGGATGAACGGACCGGGTCTCTGGACCCGTTCACCGATCTGTCCCGTCGAACCGCCCGCGTAATAGCGCAGAACCGCGGCTCGCCCGTCAGAGTTATACAGATCGGAACCGGAGTAAGATCGGATCCGAACCCCCACCGACGGACTGCTCTGCTTCGGACCCATCCTGTATATAATATTACTATTTAAAAAACCTAGGAACCTCAAAATGGACAGATGCCCAAAATATATAGTCTATATATAAAAAAAAAATTAAAGACCGGTAAATGCTAAATGTTCACTAAACACGCAAAAAAGCGAACATCCAAACAACTATGCACACTTCCGACAGCTGATGTGAGTCGAGCACACCGCAAACAAACTAAACAAACGCCAAAGACCGCATGAGTTACCTCTGCTGCTGCTTCTTCTTCTTCGGTTGTTTTTATGGAGCGTTAGCGCCACTTACTGAACTGGAGAGTGACGAGTAATGAGTTCAAAACATTCAACAGCGCATCTCTCTGATTCCATCGCTTCTATCTTTTTATCTGGTCATATTCTGTAGCCAACTTTTGTAGTCAGGCTATTGTTTTGTTTCTTTTTTTTTCTTTTTTTTTTGTTATTGTATTACTATTTAATTATGATTATTTGTGATTTTTTTTTTTGTTCTATTTGATTGTATCTATTTTTCTGCTGTTCTATGTTGTTTGGACATGATCCTGAAAAAGAGATGTTTCATCTCATGGGGTTGATCCTCTAATAAATGTTTATAAATAAATCAATATAAATTTCTGGCATGCAACAATCTGAAGAATTCACTTGAAAAAACAGACAACAAGTTTTTAATAATAATAATAATAATAATAATAATAATAATAATAATAATAATAATAATAAATTATCCTGCATTTCAATATCAATCAAACTGCAGTTGGGTTGTTTTGATCAAAGAATAATAACAAAAAAAAGGTAACACAGTAAAATCATGATTTATGAAAATGTATTTTAAAATGGAGTTAAGTTTTTCCAAATAAACTCTTCCTTTACATATAAATCTGTCTGATAATAGATTTCCATTCAATCCTGTGTCCAATTGCTTGTAATTCTTGAGTCTTCCCATTTTCCATCTCCAGTTAAATTTTTCTTGATATCTACATTTCTTTATTCTATATACAAATGCCTTCCATACGACCATTTAAATCAAATAGATGCATTAGCCTAACAAACTGACATTTATTATTATTATTATTTTTTTTTTTTTTTGAGTGCAGAAATCAGTTTTATTTATATGTGGCTGACGAATAAGCATCACATTAAGTTTATTTAAAACTGTTATCCAAATGGATCTAAATTTTATGCAATTTACCTCCTAAATGTAGGTTTAAATATTTTTTGGAGTGCATTTACATTGCATCTCACATTTATCGCCTATTTGCTTTTAGTCAGCAGTTTTACTAAGCAGATATTCAATATCAAAGGTTACAGCCTATTGGTGTGTGAGAGGGAAAAAAAAAATAGAGAATACACTCATAAGGTTAAAATTTAATTATTGAATTTCAGGTTACATTACATGCTGACCCAAACAAATTTTACTCTGGTTTGAATCTAAATGACTGAACAATATTCATCCAAAATCAATAACAGTACAGTATTTCCAGTTACCATATTGTAAGATTTGAACAATCTTCTCAGAAATTAAATTATTAGTGGATGACATTTATTAGAAAAATGTCATCCACAAATGGATTTACACACACAAAGGCGTAAATAAATAAATAAATCATACACAGGTAAACTAATAATACACAATATATATAAATATTAATAAATAATATAAACAATAAATAAAATAGAAATCACAAATCCAGTATAAAGCTTTAACTGTTACACAATAAAGACAGTCTGATGAAAAAATAATAATACATACAGTATAAACAAAAGGAATACATTTTTGAAAGGTTAAGCTACGTATATGAATGGTCCAGCAAAAATCAAGTGGCAAAGTTCAGAAGTTTAGACCATGGAACAAATAAATAACCAGTAAAATAAAATAAATATCACAATCAGGTACAGGGGTTTAACTGTTACATAACTACATAAAGAGAGAAAACAGCAGCTTTGATCTGTGTAACACACTGTTGGTATACACATGGAGTGTGTGCAGGAAGACACTATGGAAGCAGAAGACAGAGCCACACATCTAACGTCAGCAAATTCACATACACTATGCCCTGAACAAAACATAATGTGCCTCTGCTGACCTCGTCTGTGCAGTCTGTTTGTTAAGAAGACAGCAGATAAATGATGCTTTAATCAGGTCATGGAAACTGCTGCATCAGGTCACATGACCATAACACAGCAGTCCCCTTTGTATATATAGACCTTTCTTAACTCAGAGGATGTTGATTAATACAATCAAAAGACAATCAAGGCAAAGAGAGGATTGATCAAGGGTTTGTTTAAACATCTCACCCACCAGAAAAACACACTAACCTCATCACCTCTAGATCTTGTTTAATTTGATCCTGAACACACAGATACTCTATATGCACTTGCAGTCAGCTTTGGTTATTTGTCATTTAGCAGATATTTCGGAGTGATTTAAAGTACATTTCAATACGTAGACGAGATCTGGGGTTAATGTATTATTCAAGGGTACAGTAAATCCACAATGGACATCAAGATTCACTACATGAAGTCAAAAGAACTGACCCCATTTATTTTCTCAACACATGTTCCTGTTCTAATTGTTAGAATTTATCAAAATATGCAGCATTTACCCTCTATTCCAATTGGATGAATGAATAGGACGTGATACTAATCGCAACTTTTACACATTTATTTTACCACAAATTTGGATGCAAATACATCCTACGACATCCTACAGTAATTCTGACAACTGTGTGACACTGAATTAAACATGCAACATAATGAGGTCAAGTGACATTGCAGCAGTATGCAGTACACTGGTATTACATTCTGAACGTAAGTTTCTAATCTATTGCCTCCAGATAATTAATAAAAAAAAATACAATGAAAGTTGGGAATGAGATATTTGTTTTGTCTCTGCTTAAATGTGATGAGAGGTTAATGAGAAATAATATTGATCAAAATAATGATCACTTGAGTTAAAATGAGGGTTCAGGAAAAGCTGTCCAGATTTGAAAGGGTGTAATGATGCAGTGTGTGTGTTGTGTGTATCCTATAAGAAGAAGAGCCAGGTGGGTAAGTTTAGGAGAGCAGGGCTCGATGCAGAGACTGTAGCCCAGCGCAGAGCCTCTCTGCTGGGCATTATTGCTGGCTCACACCCATCTGCTGGTGGTCTGGCTCTGGTTCCTCCTCCACGTCTGCGTGATACTGATCGAATGCATCATCATCAATATCTGGAAGACCCAGGAGCTGCAGAAGAATTACACAATCATTTCAAACGTTACAGTATAGAATCAAACCAGAACAAAACAAAACCGAATATTCAAATGTAACACGTATTGACATTCCAGAGATTCCATTATAAGATTGTAAACATAGTTTTGGATCTAAAATCTGATTTCATGAGTCAAGTTCGAAACATTTAAAAAACGTCTGTACGCACGTCACGCACGCAAGATTTGTCAAGCAAAGGAGAAACAAATGGAACGATAAAAATCTTCAGAAATGTTCACTTTGATTAATTTGCTCAAGGATGTTTGAAAATAAAATGTACCAGCAACAAACTGTCTATGCAAAAAATAATTAAAAAAAGAAATAAAAAAAATAAAAACATTAAGCACTTAATTTTCTGTGGCCAATGAACATTTGTTTAGTTTGAGAAAAAAAAAACATATTCTGTTTATATATACGTACAGTAACTTATTTTCACTCGATTTAGTTGCATTAGTTAAAATGTTATTTTCAGTCATCAAGATCTGGCAGAAGCAGCACATTTTTCTGCTTTAAAGCTTTCCTCATGCATGAAATCACCCACATGCCAACAAACCACTGAGACCATGCAAAAACAATGACTGTTCATAGCAAAAGAGTACAGACATCAAAGTCAGAGGCCTCTGTAACTGGTACAGATTTGCATAAAATTGCCAGCTACATGCACATTTCCAGCTATCATGTAAGTCTTATGTTACACCTCAAATGAAAAGGGAATTTATAGTAATAAATCTCAAAATCTCTCAAACGGATATGCAGAGCATTCACAGCTTATGTGGACTGCCTGGCAAAGGTTATGCATTACAACCTTTGAAACTGATGAACTATCACATGGCTATATAATTGTTTATTGTGCTTATTATTATTCAGAAATGTAGAGTAGAGTGAGACTTACAGGCCTGAAGGCTCTGAAGACTTTGTCCAGCACCTCTAGCAGTGTTTTCTTCCCGCAGGAGGAGATATAGTCCTGCGCCAGCTGCAGGAACGGCAGACAGTCCTCGCTCTCACTCCACACATGCTGAAAACACATCATTTCACCCGTTTCACAGTGATCCAGACATTTCATATTACAAACCATATTCTTATTACTACTCAATTTCTTTCTAAAATTCTTATTTATCTAAACTTGGTTTCTTTTTTATAAAAACACTCTCTTTTAAATTTCTTTAACGCAAGCAACGTCATGTTTATGGGTTCGATTTTCATAGAGTGCTTGATGAAAATGTGTATAAAAACTATATTAAATGCAATATGAGTCACCTTGTATAAAAGCACATGCCACATGCATATGTCCCACATAAATGTATTTAATTTTTTATTTTATTTTTTTTGCTATTTGTGCTTCATGGAGTTTCAAAGCAAAGTAAACGAGCTGGATAATTCATCTTTCCATTGATGTATTGTTTGTTAGGATCGGACAATATTTGGCCGATATACAACTATTTGAAAATCTGGAATCTGAGAGGGCGGAAATTTAAAATAAATAAATAAATAAATAAATAAATAAAAAATCTAAATACTGAGAAAATCATCTTTAAAGTTGTCCAAATGAATCCTTAGCAATGCATATTACTAATAAAAAATGAAGTTTTGATATATTTACGGTAGGAAATTTACAAAATATCTGCATGGAACATGATCTTTTCTTAATATCCTAATGATTTTTTGGCATAAAAGAAAAATCAATCATTTTGACCCAATGTATTTTTGGATATTGTTGCAAATATACCCCAGAGACTTAAGACTGCTTTTGTACTCCAGGTTCACATATAGTCTTCACATACAGTTTTCACATATTAATTTTGAATCACTTGATTTTGTTATCTGTGTCTCGTCATCCTGTGCACTGGAAGCTTCTGTCACCAAGACAAATTCTTGTGTGTGTAAGCACACTTGACAAAAAAGCTGATGAATAAATCTGATAGATAATAGCATCTGCAATATGGATACTTTCTTTGTCAGATGAAAACTACAATCATACTAAAATTATACATGTGTAAAACAAATTTTTAACTCAAGATATTTTTATTTCTGGTTTTATAAAATGTCCTTATATGGTTAAAGGGAAATCTCTGAAGTCAAAGTTGAGCTTCCAGCAGAGAATCTGGGACACTAAAACTTTTTGTCCCGTTATATTTATCCGAGCGAGAGGGATCACTTTTCAGAAGATGGCCCAAATAATCTTCTCCAACCAAACTGCATTTTAAAAAAAACAAATAATGAGGTAATAGAGTAGAATACAATATAACAGAGAGTTTTAATAAAAATCAGTTTACACCATTCCGGTGTGTGTAACACCTTATGGTTTTATTAAATAGATGAGCAGTACACTACATTTTCTGTTTATTGCAATTTGAAGAAACCGATAACAAAAATAAAAAGCTGTTCGTATTGTTATAAATTATAGAAATGTTGTGCATTTAATACACAATGATATAATGACTGTTTTAGTTCACGTGTGACACTCTAAATGCTCTCTAAATAAAACATACTTTGGGGATTTTGGCAGCTTTTTTGAGAACAAGGACATGCAGAACACATCATCCATCTCTGGAGCTCCCTGTCTGTTCAAGGTGCATGACAAACAGTGCTGATATTTCAGTCTTTCTGGTGAATATTAGGGAAATACAAGATGATCACAAAGCTCATGAAGCCAAAAATGAAGTAATGCAGCTGTTTGTGCATGTGATATTATGGCTATCATCTGCAAGCATGTGTAGAAAAACTCAAATTCACTGAATATACAGATGAAATGCTCAACGAAAGGTTATGAATATTGTTATGTCCCATCCCGACTTCCTGTTCGAGCAGGGAACATCAACACATGTTGAATGAATTCTACACATCCTGTCTTTCTCCAGAGATATCCGCTCAAGCTGTGTTGTGAGCGAATGCCTGAAGCACTGTAAAACTTTCTTTAACTGATTTCAGAAAGACAGACTGACCATGCATCTGTCCAGAGCTCACAGGAACCAGGAGGAGAAAACCCCACAGGCCAAACCAGAGGAGCTCCAGTTCAACACAGCTGTTTTAGTTATGAGTAGTTTCGCTGGAGCATCATTCTTATAATCATCGTTTTATTTTAAAGTCAACATTAGTGGCCATTCACAAACATACTTCCAAGTGAACAGATTATTCAATCAGACTTAAATGAAATTGACTGGGAAAGTGGGTTTACAAGAAAGCTAGACTGAATGCAAGCTTGCTAAAATAATGTCTAAACCGCTGTTTGGATATTGATTAACATTAACCAATCACCTGAATGGCACTTTTTTATGCAGTGTAATAAATGAATACAGTACAGTCTCTTGCTCTCTCTAGCTCTGTGATCTGTGTATTGATCAGTGTGAGTAATTAGATCCCTGTCTAAGCATGCGCTGGTGTTTTGGAGAGCTCTGGGACTCTGGTGCAGCGGTCTGATGGGGTCTGGTCATGTGCTGTGATGTGAAGGAACTACAATAAACTCTTTTCAGGTTCATTTCAGACTTTTAAACTGATTGCTGAATGGAAAGCAAACATGACAGACATGTGCAAGAGGAGCACCAATGCAAATACTGCATGTGTTTTTACTTCATCACAGCACAAAACACTGAGAATATCTGCACTATTTGTTCCTCAGTGACAGTCTCCGGGGAACTGTGCAATTTAAGACCTTTGTGCTGAATAAACACCTGCAATATTGATGACCTATGCTTGTCTGACCAGCGTCAGTCTGTACACAGGGTAGACTTCTAAAATGAAATTGTTGCATACAACCTCACAACATCCAAAACTGCAGCTGAGCTTGTATGAGAAAGTGCTGCAGTCAAAAACAATGACATAATTTCATCTGCTTTGAGTTGAAGGCCTCAAAACACAGGCAAAAATAAGTATTTCAGCAATACCAGTTTACAGTAATATTATTTTGAAAATAAATCTCCAATATACTTTACTGTTTTCTATCCTTCATAAGGTAAACAACATTCGGTGAAAATGTAAGCTTTGATATCTTACATAAACGTAAAAGATTGAATGTCAACGATTGGAATCATACTGGAATTAATGGTTGAAATCAATTGTAGATGCTTGTTATCTCATAATTAGATTTTGAGCCTTTAGCCAGGATTTCACAGAGAGGGTCACATAAGGCCATATTCACATATAAAAAATATTGAAATCGTCACAGTATTTTCCTGAGCTTGAAGTAAATTTTGAAATATATTTTAAAATGCTTAAGATTATTTTTTATTGAGCTTTACTGTTTACAAGACATTTTTAGCATATATTTGAAATTTCTTTTAAACAGGATGCCTCTAACATGTGTCTAATATCGTGCTATTACCATAATTGCATATCCAAACCCCACTGTACTTTGTGTATTTGAGACGAGAGAGCGTTTAGAACACAACAGCATCCACACGCGAGCGCGCGCGCCGCTCCCCCTCCTCACGAGGCTCTTGCTCGATTATGTCATACTTACAAAATTCTCGGTTCCCCCGGTGAGATTGTCCGGGCAGAGCACGTAGAACGAGATCCCGGGCTCGGCGTAGAAGTCCAGCCGCCTCTCGTCCACGTCCTCGGCGAAGATCAGGTCGAACGGGTTCCCGGAGCACCATTTCTCGGCGGTGTCCACCAGCTCTTTGAACTGCATCCTGCCTGACGCACTGACGGCGCACCTGAGCCGCGGATGATGATGCTGAGGATGCGGATGCTGAGCACTAAGGCTGTGTCGTCATGGTGATCGCAGATGATCCCGGTTCTGCTTCTGCTGTGCTCTCACTGTCTCATATCGGCCTGTAGCTGAGTGTTCCTGATCTCGACCCGCTTCAGCCTCCTGCGCCGAGAACAACGCCTGTCCTCGCTCCGCCAGAGTGACGTCACATGACAACACATGCGCCCATCGTCATCAGCTTCACAAGGAACCATCTCTAAAGAGACCAAGAGGGTCTGGCTGCAGACTTGCACTCTCAGACTTGCATTCCCCCCAACTGTTTACACAGCACACGTACTGAATTTTATCCAAAATATTAATAATCATAATAAATGTATAGTAAATATGATTTATTACTAACAGCAGCAGCAGAAGAATCAACAACATAATGCAAACACTAAAATGATAATAATTTAATCTAATTTAATTGTAAAAGCTTGATATATATATATATATATATATATATATATATATATATATATATATATATATATATATATATATATATTTATATATATATACATACATATAGCCTAATTTAAAATAATACATGAATTGAAATGTAATAACAATCGTTTTGTAACGAATGTTCTATTTTATATTCTATATTATATCATACATAGACATTACATTTTGTTGGGGTTACACCCAACAGAGACTTGAAGTTAATCATTAGAACCATAGACCGCAAGGTTTAGAACTCATCTTCCACATGAAACGATTTCAGTTTTATGTCTATTTTATTCCTCTGGAGGGCGCAACTAGTCAATGTTTTTTTTTTTTTTTTCAGACTAAAGCAGGTCAGTAGGCTATGCTCATTTGGAAACTGATACACCTGATAAAATACTTTACTTCACAATACAAACTAATGTTTTCTCTTCATCTACTCATCTTTTTATTTATCTGATCTCCAGAAGAAACATTGGTTTTATTATTTTAACCATGTATATAGGGTGCAACCATAGAAAAAGGGGTTAATTGGGGTTCTATATAGAACCATAGGGTACTTTACTCAACTCCAAAGAACCTTTTATGCTAAAAAGGTTCTATAATGACAAGAAAAAAACCCTTTTGGCACAAAGGTTCTTTAGGCTATTATTCATTCATATATTACATTATTCTGCAACATTTTGTATTTGTAATTAAATTATTGTTTGTAGTAACTTAATATCAAATTTTAATCATGCTGATTTTTGGAGAAAAACTGAAATGGCACTCTTTGTGTGATACTGATTAACTACATAAAATTATATAAATATATAAATTTTCTAACCCCCATATCTTGAATTTTGTGATAAGTCACATGCATTCTTAAATGCATTTGAATACACCGAATAATGCAGTGAAAGAACTCACTCAAAATGCACACGCGCACTAGTATGATTTCATCATGTAACTTTACATCAGCCTAGATGTGTGCACATTTTAGGCACGATTTGTTTAGTTTTTTTATATACTTGATACTGTTAAAAGTCACATCAAAACAAAAAATATGAGTTCAAATATCACACCTAAACTCGCGTGGAAAACGTATGATTCAAATGATTCGAGAACCCGCTTTGAACTCCAGAACTGACTCAAATGATTCGCGATCCGCTCCGAACTCCCAAACAGACTCAAATGATTCGCGATCCCGCTCCGAACTCCCGAACTGACTCAAATGATTCGCGAACCCGCTTTGAACTCCCACATTGGCTCAAATGTTTCGCGATCCCCAAACTGACTCAATTGATTCGCGAACCCGCTTTGAACTCCCGAACTGACTCAAATGATTCGCGAACCCGCTTTGAACTCCCGAACAGACTCAAATGATTCGCGAACCCGCTTTGAACTCCCAAACAGACTCAAATGATTCGCGATCCCCAAACAGACTCAAATGATTCGGGAACCCGCTATGAACACCAGAACTGATTCAAATGATTCGCGATCCCTGACATTTTCTCTTTCAGTGATGCTCAAAAATGCTGCCTAGGCAGCTTACTAGGTTTTGAAACAGCTGACTCTTGCTGAAGCAGCTCATTCTCTCAACTCCATAGCCCAACCGGATGATACACTGCACTCAACTTTTTTAATGCACAGAAACATTTTTACAACATTCTAAACAGTTTTCATATGCATTAATAATGTTGTATTTAATTCCAGGATTCACCAGTATTTGTATGTGTAAGTGTATTTTTTATTTTTTGGTTGTTGAGGGAACAACCAAATGTGGGGAAAAGTCCCCTGTTCAACACTGTATCACTGAAAAAAATCTCAGCTTGCAAACTTTTACACCGTCGACAAAATGAACGCACAGCGTTTTTAATACATCCTTTTTTTTACGCATCTCGTCACGCCAGAGCTGTCAAACATGTGTAGGGATACATTGCTGTTTCTACATAACAACTTACAACCCTCTACGGACACCTTGGCAATTGAGTCGCAATTGGCTATTAATTATTTTAGTTTACTCGCCAGTCAGTCAAGCTTTATAATAATCAAGTATCATTTAAGAATAGAACTTTAGTAATTAGAAGTAAAATGTGAACGTTCAATTACATTATAACATGTATTCACAAAGAAAACATCTCATAATGTTTCACTTCTGATAAATGTGATGAAATAAATCATCTTTTGTGTGAAATATGAACAGCTATGCTAATCTTTCTCCTTTTGTTTTCCTGTTTCTCCAGCCTCGCGTGTGGAGACTTCAGAAGATGCCAGACCTCACAAAGATTTCAGATGAAGGAAACTATAGATGAACATGCAAAGCTGCTAAATAATCCTTACATTGTAATCATTGCCGTAAAAGGTAAGTTTGCAGGCTGATTTAAGGTGTGCTCCTACATTTTCTGCTTGTACTCCTATGTATTTATGATACAAATGTAAATGACTGTAAATGACCATTTTAGCACCGGTTCCAAATTTCCAAGAACCGGGTTTTCGATAAAACGTCTGCATTTCGATTCTGCTTAACGATTCCAGTGTTCGAATTCCAATTTGATTAAAGTTATTATGTGCAGGAACGGAACGAATTTGCGCCCTGTTTGTGTGCAGCGTGCATGAAGCGCAAGTGCGTGCACCAGTAGTGTAGCCAGAAAAGAGACTATGGGTGTGCATATGAAAATCTGGGTGTGCCACATTTATTATCAGATTACTGTGCAAAATTATGGGATAGTATTTTGTGCTGACACTGCTTCAGTCCAACCATACTCCTAGTGTTAATTTGCAGGTCGTGTCAAAATGTAGTTAATTGTTAAATGTAATAATTTTCCTCCAAATACGATAATTTTGAACTTTAGCCATTTCATTTTGTTTATTTTTCATTACAATTTATTCACTTTAAATAAATTATAATATATAATTGTAGGATTCAAATGAATTGTAGTTGTTCAATATATATCTTTTTTTTCATGTTTTTGTTATGTCTGGGAAGCCAGAATGCGCATGCATCAACAGAAACATTTATTAGTTGAACCCTGTTTTATTACGTGCCATTTATAGCAAGACATATTACAGATGATATTACAGATGTTTTGTCAGATTTAAGTTGAAGCGCGTGCCGAACCGTGTGTGGTGAACCGAACGGTTTGTTTTTTTTTTAATTTCAGCGAACCGTGCCATCACTATTACCTCAATAATCAATCAATTACAGGCCTAAAACAATCATGCCCGAGCAGACGGATATTAGTACATCTCATCACACCGGCACCCGCGTCTAAATCAGTTGTATGGTCTGGTTTTCAGTCTAAAACAGTTGTGTCAAGTATAAATGTCTCGTCTGTTTCGGGAGGTGCGCGCGCAGTCAGCGGAGGCTCGCACCTTTTTTTTTCTCAGATTTTGAAAAATCTTCGCGATCGACTTAAAATGCTTCCAAGATCGACCGCGATCGACGGGTTGGTGACTCCAGATATAGCGACCAACTTTTTTTGAGCAAGCATTGATTATGCGTGACACAGTCTCAATTTGTGGGACGCATGTATTGGGCTTCAAACGCTGTGCGCGCACACGCTACGCGGGACGGGTGGTCACCCTACCTGGCACACCCGTCTAGAGTGTGTCCACCTTTGTATGTGGGTCCATGTACATGCTGAATCGACAGGTAAAAAAGTCAAAATATTCATTTATCACCAATTAACTGTTTGACAAACACTTCCTGCTTCGATGTCCAGATCTGAATTTTAAAAAAAAATCTCGAACATGCTCCGAAGTGCCGATCTGAATCTACCGAGTCGCGAACAGGCTCCGAAGTCCCGATCTGAATCAACCGAGTCGCGAACAGGCTCCGAAGTCCCGATCTGAATCAATCAACCGAGTCGCGAACAGGCTCCGAAGTGCCGATCTGAATCAACCGAGTCGCGAACAGGCTCCGAAGTGCCGATCTGAATCAACCGAGTCGCGAACAGGCTCCGAAGTGCCGATCTGAACCAACCGAGTCGCGAACAGGCTCCGAAGTGCCGATCTGAATCAACCGAGTCGCGAACAAAAAAAAAAAAAAAAAAAAAAAAAAAAATTATATATATATATATATATATATATATATATTCTAAGTAAACAACAATAGCCCAAGTTTAGTAAACATTTTTTATTGAGAAATAATTCTGCATCTATTCTTAGGTGTGCCAGCTGCCACTATGGGTGGCACAGGCACACCCTGGCACACCTATGGCTACGCCACTGGCGTGCACAGAGAGCAGCGGTCGGTTCCCGGTTTGTGTCCGTTCTTGGACTGTTCCGTGTATTTCCACTGTAGGGAAGGTTGTTCAGAGTCGAAACTGACTTCTTTCATATTTGTTGACCAATATACAGAAAAGTACATCAGTATATCATAAACACAGCAGTTTTCGTCTTACGTGAATGTGAACAGATGAGAAAGAAAACACAGAATATTTTTGTTTAAATAGACAACAGCCTAATAACCGCGTTGCCTGTCATTAATGTTAATCAAAGAACAAAAGGAAACCATTCAGTGATCTTGACTGAATATATTTAATAACTTTAATTGATCAATCTTTATTTTATTTATTAAAAGAAAACAATGCAGTGTTTTTAAACTTTTTATTACAGTTTCTGTACCTGAAATTCTGTTTAGTTGTATTTATTTATGATATTGCTAATTGATTTGTTTGTTCCTATCTTATTACTGACTGTTTACTTGTCTTTAACACTTTAATATTTTACATTTATATTAATCTAGTTGTTTTTGCTATGGTATTTTTTTAAAGCACAGGCAAAATTCTTCATGCAGTTTTTTGTAGGCTGCTGATTTTTGCTCATGTTATTCAGCTGCAACAGAATGCTTTGTAAAAAATAGAATACATGTTTGACATTCAAATGTTTGACTTAATTTTTTTTTAATATATTTGCTTTTTTATTTTTTATTGATTGTCCGCCGGTTAACGCCTCCTCCTTCCTGAGACTGTGAAGTTTTTATGCCGTTACAATAATATTGTTACTTTATTAAATGATCCTCTAGGAAAATACAGTTTCACAGTGTTATCAATGTACTTTCAGGGAAGAACTTGTCAGGAAATCTACTTCACCGCACATCAGTGAAAGCAGATAACAGTTACAGATGTGTGTGTTGGATCAGGGTCAGATCTGAATTCTGCAGGTAGATCTCCAGGAACAGGATTGTACAGCCCTGTTATATTGGTAATGTATGATGGATTTTGTTTTTATTGAAGGTTTCCTGGGATGACCGTTGAAGAGATCAGCACATCAGATGTTGGCCTGGACAGCTGTACCTACAGTACACCACACTGACTTCTTTGCATGGATAGCTGATTATGTTCTGTGAAGGTATTATTATAGCAAACCTGAGCACCTGTGACAGTAGAAATGTTGTAATGAATAGTCACACATGCATATTTGTAAATTGAAAGTCACAAATACATTTTTTTTGTACTAACAATATTATAACAACTAATTCTCTCCAGCAAACACAACACAACATTTACACCATTTCATATTCTGAGGTGCACAAACCCTATTCTACAAATAAGAGAACAACAGTATAGACCCTTTGCAGGTGACGTCACCCTCTACTTGCGCAAATTGTGAACGCCATGAGAGACGGCAGAAGAGCTTTGCTGTAGGACGGGCGGCAAGACAAATGAGTTCATTTTCGTTCATGTAATAATGTTTTTTTTTTTTACTTGTAAGCACAATGCGGTGTTAATGGTCAAACTGTGTATTTACAATGTTAAAGTGGCTGACAACAATAAATATTCTTATTAGGAATAAAACTGCATTGTTTTTTAACTGTGCAGAGCAGTAACGTTAGCTGAATAGTTAGGCCTACTATGCTACTGTAATTTTAATAAAGCCAAATATTTTCTGAGGTGGTACTTGGTATAAAACGTTATAGATCAACTGCATTAGAAAGTTGCATTGGCACACCAAGTGTACAACGGCAACTTAAGTGGGTAGCCACGAATGACCAGGTCCCCTAAAAACAGGTTACATTACGTTACAAAGAACTGGTAAGCATCCAGACTTTTAAAAGCTTTGATATCAGCACCAACCCCATTTACCACATAGTGGTACAGATTGTGTGGAATGAAGTCGGGTAGACTCTGCGATTTAATGAGGTCCGTCAAACGGAGGAAAAGGGTAAGGATCGGTATCCAATCCTACGATCTCCAAGTTCTCCAAATACCGTTCTTTTGTGAGCACCTACCAGATGCCCTACCTCGACGATAACGGCATGACAGCTTGTTCAATAGAAGAAGCCATAAAGTTTAGTGTTATTTATTTTAAACTGATAGAAAAACTTCCCGCTTGTCCACTTCTATTTAGCTTGTGCTTCCGGTGATTCTGCCGTCCGTCATGGCGTCATCACGTGGTCGTAGTCACGTGTTTGCAAAGGGTCTATGCAAGTGCTCAGTTTAGCCCCTTTCACACTAAGATTCTAGATCATACACGGGTAATGTGTCCTGGCAATTGTTCCCGGATCGTTAGATTTTGGTTCATTCACTCTGCCAGTGATTTTCCGGAATCTGTGTGCGTTCACACACAAAGCATAAAGATCCCATAAAGACACATGACATTACGATGTGACGTGTTTTGTTTCACTTAAGCTGGCGAACGATGTTAGCTTCAGAACAAATATTGAGGAACTAACTGATCTCTGCTTCATTACAGTTTGCACATATGTTTTAGTCACAAACATTGACCTGCCTTTTTTTTGGGACCACTGCATTGTGAAAGGGGCTTTAGTCTAGCACACTACACATAAATTATTTATTTACTATTATTATTATTATTATCATTTTACAAATAAGAGCGAATTGAATGGAAATTAACTGAATAGAAAAGGTAAGTGCTTTTGGAAAATGGCTGAAGACTCAGCTGCTCAAATTAATAAAGGCAGGTCATTCTACCATGATCTTGTCTACAAATACTACTGTTCTCATAAAGTCTGTAAATATGTCCAGTTCTAATAAACACATTTCAGGAAAAAATTATTCAATAATATGAGCAAAATGAAATGCAGCCCTGCATAAATCTGGTATAACTGAGCCTGAGAATAGGATTTATATTTGGATTTATGCACCTGTAGTGAAGATTTTGAAAAGGTTTTGTTGTGTTTGTGAGAGAGAAAGAAACCAAATACAAGCTTCCAACTCCAAAAACATTTTCTTGATCGTTTATTGAAATATTCTCTACAAATACAAATTCCAATGTCACAAGTGCTCAATTTTGTTGTAATAATGTACAAAGTGTCTCGATTGTACAGTAGATGTACTGTATGCAAATATAACAAAGGGACATTAACAACTGAATATTCAGGGGATGCAAACTTATCACCTTTAAGTAAAAATTGACATTTTGAATTCAAAAATCAATTGCATGTCTTGTGTAGATCCAAAGAGTTTTTAAAAGCGAATAGTACATGCTAAATAATTTACATTTTATATATGTCATAAATAGAAATGTAATACATGTTTTACATCAAATGTTGCCATTTTATATGAAAATATACAAAAGATAATATTTTTAAGGTACATGATAAAAAAAAATTACCCCCAAACTTTGGAGAATTTAATCATGGAGTAATAGGACACACACATATATATATATATATATATATAAAATCCATAGAAATTTACTTTATTGTCTAATTGTGGCCTACATGATCAAACCTGACCTGATTAGGTCACATACCTGATATTAAAAACAACTCAAGTTCTGATTGCAAATACAGACTGATTGATCTACTATGTACTTCTGTCTTCTTTATAAATCATCATCTCACTCATATGTCTTTTATTTTGTGGAACACAAAAGCAAAGAGTAACAGCCTCTTATATTATATATATATATATACAGTGGTGGACGAAGTACACAAATCAAGTACTTGAGTAAAAGTACAGATACATATAATAAAATATTACTCCAGTGAAAGTAAAAGTACTCCTTTTTCAATTTTACTCAAGTGAAAGTACAAAAGTACTAAAATTTGTTATGTACTTAAGTAAAAAAGTACTGAAAGATAGATGTTTGCAATTTTATATAGGCTAATTTAATTTTATATTAGCACTTTTTTTATAATCCTACTGCTCAAAATACCTGGGATTTTTTCCAAAATAACCACTATATGGAGTCAAGATATATTTTTGATGTTAAAAAAACAGAGAGAAAACAGAGATGACCATCTGATTTTCACCAGTAAGCACAAAGTATTTTAAAGTTTGTTGTTTTACAGAACATCACAGTTATATATGACATGATAATAAGGCCTGAAGATTTTAAGGAAAATATATTTTCATAATGATTTTTTCCTTCTCAAACTTGTCTGGGGTGTAAAAACACCCCTGGCCAAACGGGGTGCATCTCTTCCCCTCTTTGATAATTACTGTAGTTACCATGTTCTGAACATCACATCCTTTCTTTTCTCCCCAGATGTAATCTATATATATATATAAATTACCTCAAGTTAGCACCAGCAAGCTTGTTAGCTAGACAGTTAGCATCAGCTAACAATATTTACTTATTTTCAGTACGGTTATGAATAACGTCCTTAATAACAATGGATGAAAAGTTTAGAGCCCTAGTGAAGATAGAGTGTGTTCACCTTTGTGTGTGGGTCCATGTACATACTGAATCCACAGGTAAAAAATAAATAAATAAAATTTACTGTTTGACAAACACTTCCTGCTTCGATGTCCAGACCTGAATTTAGAAAAGTCCCGATCTGAATCAATCAACCAAGTCGCGAACAGGCTCCGAAGTGCCGATCTGAATCAACCGAGTCGCGAACAGGCTCCGAAGTGCCGATCTGAATCAACCGAGTCGCGAACAGGCTCCGAAGTGCCGATCTGAATCAACCGAGTCGCGAACAGGCTCCGAAGTGCCGATCTGAATCAACCGAGTCGCGAACATGCTCCGAAGTGCCGATCTGAATCAACCGAGTCGCGAACAGGCTCCGAAGTGCCGATCTGAATCAACCGAGTCGCGAACATGCTCCGAAGTGCCGATCTTAATCAACTGAGTAGCGAACAGGCTCCGAAGTGCCGATCTGAATCAACCGAGTCGCGAACAGGCTCCGAAGTGCCGATCTGAATCAACCGAGTCGCGAACATGCTCCGAAGTGCCGATCTGAATCAACCGAGTCGCGAACAGGCTCCGAAGTGCCGATCTGAATCAACCGAGTCGCGAACATGCTCCGAAGTGCCGATCTTAATCAACCGAGTAGCGAACAGGCTCCGAAGTGCCGATTGAATCAACCGAGTCGCGAACATGCTCCGAAGTGCCGATCTTAATCAACCGAGTAGCGAACAGGCTCCGAAGTCCCGATCTGAATCAACCGAGTCGCGAACATGCTCCGATGTCCCGATCTGAATCAACCGAGTCGCGAACAGGCTCCGAAGTGCCGATCTGAATCAACCGAGTCGCGAACATGCTCCGATGTGCCGATCTGAATCAACAGAGTCGCGAACAGGCTCCGAAGTGCCGATCTGAAAACTTCGACCAAAGAATGTAAAAAATAACTCAATTTCTCTAATAACTCAATACTCTAATAACTCTACAAATCTATGAAAGACTCAGATCACGTATCTAAAAATAAATCGCTATAGTAAAAGAGAAATAATAAGAGGAGTGAAGTTTCCTACCGTTCTGCTGTGTTTGGTCCTCACGCGCATCTGACGCTCCGCTGCGCGTCTCCGCCCCTCACACCCGCGTTTACAGCGATAAATTAATCATCTTTGCTAATTATTATACATTTACTTCATTGTCAGCTTCAGGTACTTCGTTTATTATTGTTCAATGAACTGTTTGAAACAAAAAAAGGTTGTATTTCAGTAATAATTCTAAATTATCAAAATAAAATATATAAAATAATGGTTTATATTTTAATGTCCTTTAAAATATAATCTATTTGCTGTATTTTCAGCATCATTCCTCCAGTCTTCAGTGTCACATGATCTTTAGAAATCATGAAAATATGATGATTTATTATTAGAACTATTAATAGTTGTGCTACCAAATATTATTTTGGAATCTGTGATACTTTTTTCAGGATTCTTTGATGAATAAAAAGTTAAAATTAAATAAATAAACTTGAGTAAAGGTACAGATACGTATAATAAAATATTACTCCAGTAAAAGTAAAAGTACTCCTTTTTCAATTTTACTCAAGTGAAAGTACAAAAGTACTCAATTTGTTATGTACTTAAGTAAAAAAGTACTGAAAGATAGATGTTTGCAATTTTATATAGGCTAATTTAATTTTATATTAGCACTTTTTTTATAATCCTACTGCTCAAAATACCTGGGATTTTTTCCAAAATAACCACTATATGGAGTCAAGATATATTTTTGTTGCAGATATGGACTTGTGTTTTAAAGTGTTTTAAAAGTTAGTGGTTCTACAGAACATCACATTTATATATGACATGATAATAAGGCCTGAAGTTAGGAAGAACATTTTAAGGAAAATATAATTATATTTTCATAATGATTTTTTTCCTTCTCAAACCTTGTGTGTGGTGTAAAAACACCCCTGGTGCATCTCTTCCCCTCTTTGATAATTACTGTAGTTCCCATGTTCTGAACATCACATTCTTTCTTTTGTCAGATGTAATCTATATATATATAGGTGGTTGAATAAAAATATTTGGACATTATTTATAAAAATTACCTCAAGTTAGCACCAGCAAGCTTGTTAGCTAGACATTTAGCATCAGCTACAATATTTACTTATTTTCAGTACGGTTATGAATAAACATTCATGTCTGTCTAACGTTACTCGTCTAGTTAATCCAAACAATATACATATGTATAACGTTACTGTTGATACACAATATAAAAACAGACGTCATGGTAGCATTTTAATAAAACGTAATATTAAGGACATGAATTTGGACATGCATGAGTTATTTTATTTAATCTGTGTTAGTTTAAGGTTATTATTATTTATTTTTTTACCTAAAACACAGAGACGCTGATTGATGTGTCGGCATCGTCTGCACTCGAGCATTTCAGTGGGCTTAAACAGATCACTCTTTACAGCGGATTTAGTTCCCAAACAACTGACAGTTTTGACCTAAATATGATTTTCAGTTACAATAATTAATCCTAAATTTCGACATTAATAACTTGCTTTTAGCAACATCAGACGCACGCGCGCTCACAAGATCTCCCGGTTCTTACTTCTGGAGACTCGCACTAAACG
Source organism: Carassius gibelio (assembly GCF_023724105.1). Taxonomy (NCBI): domain Eukaryota; kingdom Metazoa; phylum Chordata; class Actinopteri; order Cypriniformes; family Cyprinidae; genus Carassius; species Carassius gibelio. The sequence continues at coordinate 34,434,457 of NC_068414.1, forward strand.
GTTCATTTGAATCAGTGAGTGGTCGACTCCAGAACAGCTGCAATCGGATCATTCTAATTCGTAAACGAATCGATGGGATTCGCGATCCGATTAAAGTTTATTTTGAAAAGACTCAGTTCGTCCATGATGAATCAGACACCGCTTCTGCGTGTCCGAGCACGTGATATATTATAGGGAGTAACGATATGTTTTATGAAATGTAGTGAAGTAAAAAGTACGATTTTATGCTTTGGATTGTAGTGAAGTAAAAGTAAAAGTTACTCAAAATAAAACTACTCCAGTAAAGTACAGATACTTGAAAAATGTACTAAAAGTGAAGCTACTCCGTTACTGTCCACCACTGTATATATATATATATATATATATATATACATATATATATATATATACATATATATATATATATATATATATATATATATATATATATATATATACATATATATATATGTATACATATATATATATATATACACATATATATATATATATATATACATATATATATATATATATATATATATATATATATATATATATATATATATATATATATATATATATATATATATACATATATATATATATAATATTTTTAGAAAAGCAATGATAGTGAACTGTGACTGAGGCTGTCAGTTTTTTTAAGGTTCTGCCTTGCATCCCACTGAAAAGAAGTAAAACACATTTGGTCGTTTTTTTTATTCAGTGAATATAGCTTTTAATTTGTTACTTGACAATTTATATTAGCCTGTGTAAAAGCATTTTCTTTGCTAGACTTGTGCTCTACACATGTATTTGTAACTGTGTATAAACTATATTGTATAAATAATAAAGAAAGTGTGACTGAATGTGATGCGTTTAATAAAGTTTTACTTATACAGGCTAATTTATTTAGTAGTAAGTACGTGAGATTTTTAAAAGAAGCAGAAAATGTTAATAGTAAAGTAGTTTTAACCAAATTAAATCAACGTCGTTTCAATAAGCAAAGCAATTAGATCGATTTTATGTTGAAAACCCAATGAGCAAAATGATGTTAGACGTCGGAGATCAACATTGTTTCGACATCAACATTGTTTTGACGCCACGAGAAATGCCAATTCGACATTGATTTTATGTCTGTTTGCTAACACTCTGAAAAATATTGCAGATGTAAATGCACACATCAAATAGACGTCTCCGAGATGTACGTGTGCTATCAGGGTACGAACTCCCAAACTGATTCAAATGATTCGCGATCCCCAAACTGACTCAAATGATTCGCGAACCCACTTTGAACTCCCAAACTGACTCAAATGATTCGCGAACCCACTTTGAACTCCTGAACTGACTCAAATGATTCGCGAACCCACTTTGAACTCCCGAACTGACTCAAATGATTCGCGAACCCGAACTGACATTTCCTAACATTTACTGAAATTAAGGTACGAAAAGTATGTTGTTAACAAATAAAATATAAATATTTCAATTCCGAACTGCTTTCCACGTTGAAACATCCAGTCATTATCGACTCATCATCATCATCCACCAATGGGCTCCTGGGGTCTCAAAAAATGAAAAATTTTCAATCTCCAAGGTGAAAGTTATGACAACATAGGGTAATGTGGGACACTTTTAGCCATTATGACTTGTGCATCTATTTCCATATGAAGCCAAAAATCATTATGAAATCCCCAAGATGTTCCTAAATCAGAAATTTGTCCAAAATTGTAATTAAAGGGGAATCGGCACATATATTAGCATCTGTATATATTACATACAGATTATTTTATATTATTTACATAATGTATTATGTATTATTTTATTATTTTTATTTTATTATTATTATTTTATTATTTACAACAATAATAATAAACATGTAATAGTCAAAAATGTAAAATTTAACTTAATAAAGATAGCAAAATAATTTAATAACCTATTTTTGAAAGGATGTACAATTTTGGAATATGGAATGCCTTTAAAACTGTTATTAAACTTCTAATATAAAATGTCTTTCTTTTTCTTTTTTCAACAGGCCAAACTCACACATAAACGAGGACTGATGAACACTTTAATTCTTCAGACCCCCGGCGTATATGTGGCCAGGCATACAAACTATCACAGACTACAAACCACCCAGCACTGTGCCTCCCTCCAGCTCTGCCTCTCTCTCTGACAAGCTCAATCACTTTGATGCCCGTTTTAATCAAAATAATAAGGAGGTCTCCCTCAAAGCTGAGCATCCACCCAATGAACTGCCTCTCACACTCCCCACCTCTGATGTTTACGCCACTCTGTGTAAGGTGAATGTGCGGAGCAGCTAGCTGAGGTCTTCACAGACATATTCAATCTGTCCCTGGCCCAGGCAACTGTCCCCACTAGTTTCAAACCCTCCACCACCGTGCCAGTAATGAAGCTTTACAATGCCTCAGCCCTTAACGACTTCTGTCCTGTTGCACTCACCCCCATCATAGCCAAGTGCTTTGAGAGGCTGGTTGTAACCCCTCTAAAATCCCACTATAATCCCCTCCAAGCTGATCTCCAAGCTCAGCCAGCTTGGAATCAGCACATCCCTCTGCAACTGGATTCTAGATTTTCTGAATAACAGACCCCAGTTTGTTAAGTTAGATAACCTCTCCTCCTCCATCATCACCTTGAACACCGGCGTGCCACAGGGCTGCGTACTGAGCCCTCTTCTGTACTCCCTATTCACCCATGAATGTGTTCCTGTTCTACCACTGTACCATTGAGAGCATACTCACAAACTACATCTCAGTGTGGTACAGCAATGCTCTGCATCTGAACGCAAAGCACTCCAGCGGGTGGTGAAAACTGCTCAACGGATCACCGGCACCCAGTTAACCTCCATTGAGAACATTTATCATAAGCGCTGCCTTGGCAGGACAAGGAACATCATCAAGGATGCCCTCACCCTAACCATGGACTCTTCACCCTCCTTCCATCCGGCAGGTGATACAGGAGCCTACGCTCTCGCACTAGCAGCCTCAGGAAGAGCTTCTTCCCGAGGATGTGACACTTCTGAACTCCACACCACCAATCTAACCTGCACCTGCTTTTTTACTGCACTGATCACAGTACTTTACATACATGTATTTGCACTACTCATATTTTGCACAGACTGCACATTGTTCAAACTGTTAAACTGTAAACTGTCTAACGTTGTTACTGTACAAAGCACAGTAAACAATTTCTATAAAAATATTATTGCACTACTGATATTTTGCATAGAATACACTGTTTAACAATACTAATGTACACTCATCAAACTTTATTTATTACCACTGTTCTTACATTGCTGCTGTTCATAATGAACATATAATCCTACATTGCATTCCTATTTATATTCTGTATATAATCTGCTCAATACTGTATATAGCAACTCCACTGTACATTTTGTAAATCATAGCTGCACTTACTCTGCACTTATATGTACTGTATATAAAACACTATATTCTTGCACTTCTGGTTAGACGTTAACTGCATTTCATTAACTCTGACAATAAAGTTGAATCTAATCTAATAATACATTTTTACAAGGGGGTTTATATTATATGAACTGTAAACAGGCTCCTGAAAAGCAGAGTATTAATAAGTAACTGAACTATATCTGAGCATCAGTGTGTCAGTGTTTATGTTTGACACAGAGTTTTTGTTTTGACATCACCTAAGAGCTAACTGGATTGAACCGGGAAAATTTATGCATGTTTGGTATTTTGCAAACTGACTGAGAAGAAAACTGCAAAGACATGAATCACCTGTATGTGCTAACATTCACAGAATCAGAGAAATAAATATTCATAAATCATTGGGATTTTGGAGTTTAAACTCAGTTTAGTGCCTGAAGTCTCTTCAATATTTTTTATGTGTCTGACAAGGTTGAAAAAGCAAATAGTAAAAGCAAATAAAAAGTAAATTGGTATTTCTGACAGAGAATATGATAAAGTGCTTGAAAAATCATTTTGATAAACATATAACACAACGTATTACTTTAAATTATCTATTTAATAATAAAAAACTAATATATACGAATAAATAAATAAATACATAAATAAATGTATGAATTTAGCAGACACTTTCATCCAAAGCAACTTACAGTGCATTCAGGCTAACAGTTTTCACCTAACACACACACACACACACACATCGTTACATATATATATATATATATATATATATATATATATATATATATATATATATATATATATATATATATATATATATATATATATATATATATATATATATATATATATATATATATATATATATATATATATATATATATATATATATGTATGTATGTATGTATATAATGTAAAATAAATATTATAAAGAAAAAGATGTATGTTGCCTTGGCAATTGATTTAGATAAAATAAGTTGAAGTATAGCTGCAAAAACTGAATCTAAAATATAACGCCAATGCTAAAATAATGCCTAATGCATGTGAATCATAACTAAAATGGAAACTGTACATTCTAAATATTAATAAATACTGTTCTAATGGATAATACTAAGATAAGCCTGCTTCAGTGTGTCAGTCAGTGTGTGTGTGTGTGTGTGTGTGTGTGTGTGTGAACTGCAGTGACCCTTACGCAGGACAGCGAGTGTGTGTGTGTGTGTGTGTGTCGGAGGGGGCGGGCTAGATCTCCGCCGAGCTTCTCTTTCTCCAGTCTGCGCTGTGTTGTGTTGTGTGAGTGTGAGAGTTTGAGTCTCGGCAGATTAAGTAGCCTGTTTTTTCTCTTTGGGATATGAGAAAAGATCGTACGCTTTTCTTTTAATCGTGTATTCTGGATGTACCTACTAATGGAGTGAGCGCGGATCATCCGAGCCCGTTATCCCGGACAGAGACACGCTTTGTTCGGCCAGTAATAGACGAATCACGTCTGCTATCGAAATGAACGACACGGAGAAAGATAACAAGTCTGATGAAGACTCGGAATCTCTGGAGGCAGAGGAGGTTGATCCGAGGATTCAGGTACACAGCAACACAATCCACAATTCACATCGACATATATATTCCGATTTTTGTCTCAGTTATGTTTAACCTTCCCCAAACCAGATCTGAAGTTAGACCGAGCAATCAAACTCTGATTGGATTAAAGCTCAGTCAGATCCTATCATATCTAGGCTACATTCATCAGAAAGCTTCATGCATTAAAATCCGATCAGATAATGTTCTGTTTGTTCAAAAAGTTCAGCAGCTGCTGTTTGCTCTGATAAGGGGAACCCCATCTTTACATCATCTGTTATATTCTGCAACATTGTTTCATTGTTTTGTTACATTGTGGAACCTCGTAGACAATCATGTTTACTTTGACGTCATATTTAGAACTCATTTTCCTCTGTAAGGGAAAGCGTTAAGCTCACGTGCACTGCATACATAATTAAGTCATATTTACAAAGTGTAAAAATAATACGATGCGTTATATTCACTAGAAAACACCTAAAAGTGTCAAATGTATCTGTTGTACAGACCTTATATGAGTCATTTTCTAATGCAATGACATAGGCCTTTAGACATTATCAAGCAAGCTTTAGATTAATTTATTGAGATATATTTTTGTCTTTTCAGATACATTATTATAAAACATTATTTGATCATACCTCTTTCTGTGTAATGTTTTTCTTCAAATGGCCACTTGTGGTACTTTGTTTCCAAAGAAATGACACTTCTAATGCATTTTAAACTATGCTTTTCTCTCGAAAGTGAAGAACCTTTCTGTATCAGACTGTGTGCTAGTTGTGCTAGATGAACTGGTTTTTCATCCTCTTCCCATGAAAGAAAATAAACGCATGATGTTGTAATGAACGCAACATCTGTGTGTCATCAGCGTGTAGCTAACATCGCAGGACAAGCATACATATGAGCTTAATCTCAGTGTTGGGTTACTTGAATAACACTTTCCAGATGTTGTCGGCCTGCTGGTATTGCAAGAGACATCTTACTGCGATTTTAACTCCTCTGCCTTGCTTTATCTCTTCTGCAGGGTGAACTGGAGAAACTGAATCAGTCTACAGATAACATCAACCGATGGGAGACAGAACTGGAGGTAAGGTTCACATGCTTGCTTTGTGGTGTCACTGTTTTCACTGAAAATGGTTGCGGGTGGAATTCCAAAGTGGAAAATGTCTAAACACTTGGACCCTCCCCCTTCCGCTGCTGACCAATAGGAAGTTTCTTGCCTGTGACTGACACACCGTATATCTGTTGAGCAGACCGAGGAAATCTCTCTATCCGAGTCTGGAATTCCTGGCTTGAAAGCCACAGGCCACGACAGCTAAAGGAGTAGTTTAGGAAAATGTTTGTCATTCCAAACCTGGATGGCGTTCTTCTCGAGGAGAAACACACAGAAGTAATTGCCAGTTGCTAAATTGGTATCAGAAATGTTCATTTCCATGTTTTGTTTCAGAAGATTAATGACTTCCTTTTTAAAAATAGCATATGTACCCTTCCAAAAAAAAGTACTGTGATGTTAAACCAAGGTAAACGAATGTGTTTTAGAGAATATCATGATTCTACCATGTTCCAAACAAAAAAATGTTGTTAGTGTCAGAAATAATAATCAAAATACAGTAATAATCTAAATCTGTATTGTTGTCAAATTTGCCTTAACAGGAATGAATCCGAACTAATGTAGAATATTATTTGTGTATTATTGTTATTCATATTATTGTAATATTTATTTAATTTTGTTTTAATATCTTGTAATTTTAATATTAATATTTAGAATTAACTGTATTTTTTGTATGAATTTAATTTAAATTTAATTTAATGCTATTTTTGTTTTAATTAATTAACAATAATGTTTTAAAGAAAATTTCCCCAGTTAGTAATTTTAATGCTTCATCCTAAACCTATTTTAATTAGCTGACTAGCAGCGTTATTATAGTTAACTAAAACTAAAATGGAAAACGTTATTATATGTATTTTAATTAATCTGGTTACCAATGCAGCATTTCTCATTTTCAGGTAGTTTAACTTGATGCACTAAAATAACTAAAACTTAAATAAAAATAGCCATATTAAAAACAAATCAAAACTTGCAAGTCAATTAATAAAGCTAAAATGAAAATGACAACTGAAAATATAAAATAAAACTGTCTCAATGGTATTAAAATAAAACTGCTGCTAAGGCAATTTTTTTTTTTTTTATTAGACATATTTTTTTAATAGTTTTAGTTTCACTTTGTGCACATGTAAGTCTTCTTAAAGGCCTCTTAATTTCAGATTCAGGACTATTTGTTCCTTGTCAGATTGTTCTCAGTCTCTGACTCTGTTTGGCCTGTGGTTATTCAGCAGAATGAACCAGGAAGTGTCAATCTGTCGGAGGAAGTCTAAATCCCTCTGACGTGCTTTTTGTCATTGAGGTCCTGTGTGGAAGGATGTAGATGTCAGTGTTTTTAAATATATCATCTGAGCGACCGAACCCATCCGAAGACAGATTCATTCAGAGCTGGACACCGCTTGCCCTCTGCTCATCTTATGCAACAAGCATGAGAGTTTCTTTAGCATGAGAGGGAGTTTTCTGTCTAGAAAGCAAGGTGTGGATTCTTTCTTAACTCTGTTAAATGCTGAATTGAGTTAGCTGAAGCAGCGCTTTTCAGGGAGCTACAAAAGGCTGATTTTTGAAGCGTTTCATTGCTGTGAAACTGAAAGATGGACACTCATAATTCATAGAGAGTCCTGAACATGCAGTTCACGCTGCCTGGATATGATGAGCCTTTCAATGCATTGAGATTTATTCAGATTTCACAGACTGCATGCACTGTAATTCACTCTTGAATACGCCTGTCAACACAAAGACAAGTATTCATCTGTCCCTGTCTTTTATTCAGTAGGTCATACAGTTGAATGCATCACAATGATGTCCATGGAAATAGTGTGAGCCTTAGACAGCACTGTTCACTGATGCACATTGCACACAAAAATGCTATTTTAAAATCTGAATGGGCTTTAGGAGTGTGAATGCTCTTCATTGGGGAACAAAGTTGTGTTTAAGTCATACTTCAGCCAGAAATGAACACTAGCTGAAAATGTACTCACCTTCAGTCCATCTGAGATGTAGATGAGTTTGTTTCTTCATGGGAACAGATTTAGAGAAATGTAGCATTCCATCACTTGTTCACCAATGGATCCTCTGCTGTGAATGGGTGCCGTCAGAATGAGAGTCACAGGGGTATTTTTTAACTTCAAACGGTTGCTTCCGGTTAAAATCTGCACAGATCAAGCACCATTTACAAACTAAAACAGCTCTAAGCAAATATGTGGGAGGATTTTGATGCGAGAATCAACAGGAGATGGATTTTTTTCGACTGGAGGAAGCGTTATTATGGATTATGGACTCATTCAGAAAACAGATTTGTTTCTTACAAACAGTTTTTCACTTCACATGACATTAACTGATGGACTGGAGTGGTGTGGATTATTGTGGTGTTTTTATCAGCTGTTTGGACTCTCATTCTGACGGCACCCATTCACTGCAGTGCATCCATTGATGAGACACTGATGCAATGCTACATTTCTAAATCTGATGCAGAAATAAACTCATCAACATCTTGAACTAAAGAACTGCACATTGAATCTGACAAATGTGTAAGGTTTGTACCATGAATATCAAGATACATTGTAACAGACTTTCTAGTGATATACTTGAGGATATGTGCATTTGATTTTAGATTTACTCACCCCAAAAGTTCTCTGTTCTGTAGGACTCTCGACAGAAGTTTCGTGCCATCCTAGCGGAGGCCACGGTCAAACTGGAGGAGCAGGTCAAGAAGATCGGGAAAGCTGTAGAAGAGTCCAAACCGTACTGGGATGCAAGAAGAGCGGCGCGTCAGGTGAGCTTCAAACCCTCGTCCATGTTCAGTTTGTTCATAGAAATATGTTACACTGAAGTTTGCATGGCGTGGATTTTCTGCATTCTTATCTCATCAATGAACACTTGGGAAAAACAATTTAAACTTTAGGAAATATAGTCAATTACTAATGCCAACAGGAAAGCAGGCTAAAGCACAGAATTATGCAATAAATGTTTGGCTGTTGAACAGCAGGAAACATTTGAGGAGCGGGTTCAGTGGACGTTTAGAGCCCGAAGCCAGTGACAGACTGGAAAAAACTGGTTATGACTCCTCATCTGGTTCCCTTCATATTACTGTACCAGCATGTTAACACAGAAACAATGAATCTACGTGCAAACTATGTAGAAATGACTTTAATGGCTTTTTTCTTGGACACAAAGTAAAAATGTTCACTATACAAACAATATGTATTCTACTTCATGGCTAAGGGGAAAAAATTATAATGTTACTATTAAAAATATGTTTATACATATTTTCCCCATGTCAAAAGGGGGAAAAAACTAAGGGTTAATTGTTTTTGCTCTATTGCCCAGAACTAATCCTGATTTATTCTTAAATAGCCATCTAAAATGTATTAAATAAAACAAAGATGCAAATTTTTGTAAGCAGTGCAAAGTAACTTCAAACTGTTTTACACTGTAAAGTGGCAGGATCCAATTGTGTAATCTTTGTAAAATAGGAAATTCACATTATTAATGTATTACAATATTCAATGATCAAAGAGAGTACGATGTTCCTAAAGAATATAAATATAGAATCAGTTAAGAAAAACATTTGCCCCAGTTTAAATTCTTCTCATAGTCACGAGAGCACCATCCAAACCCAGTGGTGACCGTGTTTCAGTAATGAACCCCCTGCAGTCCAGCACACACACACGGGGGATTTGTTTGCAAACAGACTTTGGCATTCGCCATAGATAGAAACAGCTCTGGAGAGAAGAGCGAACATGATGTCCTTCTCATGTGTCTAAATGTAAGAAAAACTCTTCTCCTCAGGACAAAATGACTCTCTGTGATCACTATTACACCATAAATCTGATGTTTCTTGTATACAAGCGTCTGTCATTATGTGAAAGAGTGTGCAGTTTTGTACGTCTGCTGAAGAAGGATTTGAGATCCCTGCTGCTTTCAGCCATGAAATTCTCCTTATTATCACCTTGTGACAGTGATAAATCAACACAAATGTCGCACTCACACAGTCATAAAAGAGCTTTTTATATCCAGGAGGTGACTTTGGTGAGAGTGCTCTGCTTCTGTCTCTAACTCAATTATAACGCAGTCAGAACCCAACTGGAGTGAAGTGTTTACGATCTTAGAAATACGTTTTTTATATCATTGAAAGAAGTCTCTTATGCTTAACAAGGCTGACTTTTTTGGATAAAAAAAACTGAAAAAACAGATAATATTATTACAATTTTAAATCACTGTTTTCTATGTGAATATCTGTTAAAATGTAATTTATTTCTGTGATGCGCAGCTGAATTTCCATCATCATTACTCCAATCTTCAGTATCATATGATCTTCAGAAATCATTCTAATATGCTGATTTGCTGCTAGTTTCTTTCTCTCAATTTTTTTTTTTTTTTTTGGTGGAAAAACGTGATACATTTTATTTTTCAGGATTCTTTGATTAATAGAAAATTCAAAAGTACCACATGTATTTGAAATATAAATCTTTTGTAACATTAGAAATTACTTAACTGTATATTTTTAACAATTGAATGCATCCTTACTGAATAAAATCATTATTATTTTTATGCATTTTAGCAGACGCTTTTATCCAAATAATAATCTATAATTGCATAGATAAACTAATGTTTATGTGAAGCTGAAGTGTCAGACTTTCACTAGTCAGATGTGAGAAGCCTTCAGATAATCAGAAGCTCATATTCTCAGCTCTATTTTTACACACATTAAAACAAAATGATCTGAGATTAGTCACGAGGGAGTAAAATGCCAGCAGGAAAAAGATCAAGTCAGCTAATCTTTAAAAAGCTTCTGGTAAAACCTGATTGATTTAAGCAGAAGCAAACACAGGCCATAAATAATAAGTCATTAGATTTGTATCTCTGTGGCGTCTGTAAGCATTACTACAGTCAGAAATGACCTTTTGGCTTTCTTGATTCATGTTCCTGCTCTCACTGTGAACGATTCATCAAAACGATCAGTCACAACGATGCTTAATAATTCAGGTGGAGTAAATATGTTCAGCGCACACACCTTTCTAAGTCTGTGTGTTTGCTAATATATGATTTAGTGGCTTGAGTTAATCATGTTATGCATTATACAGTATCACTGTGTGTGGTCTGTGTAAAGCCTCAAGCATTACTGCACCGTTTGAGCTTTTTACACTGAATTGGTGCTGTGTGTGTGTGTGTGTGTGTGTGTGTGTGCTGGTGGTCTTGTGTAACTGTCCTGTCATCACTCTTAAAGACCACCGTGATCTGTCTGTGTCATTAGATGAGACAGACGATCAGGACTGGCACTGCCAGCTGTCCATTAGTTAAAGTGCCAACACCCACTGCACAGCCAATCAGAGCACAGCACACGGCCACGCCTCCACTGACCTACAGCTCACCAGATCGAAAGATAGATAGATATCTCGCTCAGCTGTCTGTGTTCTTGCTGTGTGTCACGTGAACAGCAGTATCAGACATCAATGACAGACTGCAGCACGTGTCAGCTGACCTCACACCTTCACAGCCTGTGAACTGAGGTTATAAAAGACACACACACACACACACACGCATTATCACGGACAAATCAAGGTCAGACAGCAGATGCTATGCAGACTGAGACCGCATATGACTGGCTAAAATGAACACCAGTCTCCAATCAAACCACTGAGAGTGCTGGTGCATCATCTCATATGCAAATGTAGAACTATTTTAGTCCATCTCTCAGCTGGACATTAAAATATGCAAGAAATAGTTTGCACGTTTCTTTTCCACTCTTAGAAAACGGCATAACAGCATGCATTTCTGCGGTATACACACTATGCACATTTTCTGCATGCATCGAATACACAGATGACATGCCACATTTGCTGCAAATTGCACACTTAAAGACTTAGAAGAAGACAGATTTAGATTACCCACTGATATTGTTACTACCACACAAGTCATACTATTTGTTCAGTAAGCATTATGCAGTATACATATCATGGAATATCTGTATGACCAGCTACATTTGCAAAAATGTGCATGTCCATGCATCCCACAATGCATTGCACTGAATCAGTTGTTGTATTTTAAAAAATAATAGTTGTCTTATCTAAGATAGTAACTGAATTGAGGTCATATGACATAGTAGTATACAAGTGTACTACATATGCACTAGTGATACTAGTGTATTACTAATGTAGTATGTTTGGTTACTGTTGCATACTGCATCACTTGTGTAATACCCAGAAAATGTCAGAACTTCATGTTCTCTGAAAAAGGTAAACATAGCTGCTCACCCGACTGATGCAAGTTCTTTCAGATTTATGTGTTTTCTGATTTGTTGATTTTTAGCACTTCAGGGCTTCCATAGTTAAAGTTTAAATCAAATGAATTTTGTTATGATAGGAAAGTCCGAGAAACACAGAGAGGGAGCTTGGATTGCATGAGTCATGAAGAATGAGCGGGATTGTTTATTCCCTGCTCCACCCAAAAGCCATTAGAGCAGATGGGAAACAGCCGTCTTTGTCTCGTTTTGGATGTGGTTGTGAAATTCCTCTGGTTTATTATAGATGCTGGGAGATTAACACTGTGGCTTGTGCATTACAGTTCTTCATGCAGTATGTGTCATATATCCAGGAGAGGAAGGTCATAAAAAAGCCCCTAAATAATCAACCCTCCAGTGTGTTCATCAGACAGGAGGAAGTGTGTAGATTATTTAGAGACAGTTAAATAATCATTCTTCTGCATTTTAGTGAATGCTAATAAAAACCCGGGAAAATTTCCTGCATTTAAAGAAGAGTTATTATATCAGTAGAGTGGCTAGTCTCCTCTGTTTCTTCAGTGGATGAACTTGCTTTGACAGTTAAAGAAGTGGGTCAGTGTTTTTAGTAGGTCAGACAGAGTTTAGGATGTGCTGAGATGCTTCTACATCTTCAGATGCTGCTGCTGAGCTCATTAAATATACATTCGGTACGATTTCAGCAAACGCCGCTCATGGAAAACCCATCGGCCTCATGTCTGACCGAGTTTGTGAAAGAAATAGGTCAGCAAAGCTGAAAAAAATGAGATGCTTTTGCTGCCTGAAAAAAAACAGAATATCAGGAGGAAAAATTGACAAAATGAGAAACTGAATAAAACAAGTCCGGTCCTCCGTACAGACACCGAGAGCTTAACGAGTGTGTGTGTGAACAGACAGAAGGATGAAGGAGTGTGTGTGAGTTTGACCTTTAAATCTTCACGGCCAGTGAGAATCTTTCCTGACGTAACTCTAATCTGTTACAGTGTTTGCAGAGCTCAGCTTCACCTCACCTTGACCTCCTGAGGGAAAGTGTTTCAGCAGACACATGATCATTTACAGGAAACTAAAAGAAGCTGCTTGATCTCAATAAATATATAACAGAATAGAAGTGATTCGAAATGGTGATAAAAACAGATTTGCACATCTTTTCAGCACAAACAGGAAGAAAACGCCTAGCAGCCTCCCAGAAAGCCCCAGAAACCACCCAAAACCTATTCACCGAAGAACCCTGAAAAATAAAATGTTGTGCAGCACAAGTGTTTTCAGCATTGTTAATAATCAGAAATGTTTTTTGAGCAGTAAATCATCATATTATACTGATTTCTGAAGATCATGTGACACTGAAGACTGGAGGAATGATGCTGAAAATACAGCTGCAAATCACAGAAATAAATTACATTTTAAAATGGATTTACATTGAAAAGGGTTATTTTAAATTGTAATAATCTTTCTCAATATTACTGAGTTTACCGTATTTTTATAAATAAATAAAATAAATGCAGCCTTGGTGAGCAAAAGACATTAAAAAAATCTCACTGACCCCAAATTTTAAAAGGTTGCATGCAAATACAATATAATACAGTTTAATGGGAACAAATGAGAAAACTGCTGAAATGAAACTTATGCTTATGCATGTATCAGTCTGGGTGTATGAGTCTATTATAGCTGTTCAGAGCTGAGTGTTCAGCGCCGTGCCCACGCAGACATGTCTTTTCATCCCTGCGTTGGCAGTGGGCTAAATGCAGCGTCTGTTTACTGCAGTACATGCATTGTTTCACCGTGTTGAATGGTCAGTACTGAACAATGCTCAGAAAGGTCAGTTCTGGACACGTGTGATGTGACGCATTAGCTAAAACGCTCATGAACCGGAGGAAGCCGAGCGTGCCCTTCATCTCAGTGTGTGTGAGTCATCTGTCTGTAGAAGTGCACTAGATCTCTACAGCTCTCTCCACCTGAACACTACACTACACACTTCAGCTGAGGACTGTGTGGCCATAAGCAGACACTGCCGTATGACTCTGTGTGATTTTCAGTGGACTGTGACACACATAAAGCGTGCAAAAAATAACAAAAAAGACATTCTATAAGGTCATAAAAAACTAGTATGATTATATCACTTTAAAGTCACTTTGTTCATTCAAAGTTATCTATTTTCCAATCTCCTGTCACAACTTTAAAGCTGGTAAACATTTTATTTTTTTTAATAAATATTCTTGCCTTGTTTTTAGGTGCAAATATGTGAAGATGGCAGCAAAATGACATGAGATGCTAAGTTTTGTTTTCTGAAAATTATATTAAAATTAAGCTTAAAACAAGAAAAAAAAATGCCAATAGGGACAAAAAATTTACTTAATAAGTAAACATTTGATTATTTATTTTTCCACACTGGCATATTGTTTTAAGCATAAACTCGCTTAATTTGATTTTGTTTTTGTTTTTACTTAAATTAATGTATCTTGATTTAGGAAAGTTTCAATATTTTGGAAGCACAATGCATACTTATAAATGTAAATTTATAATTGATATGGCTAGAAAATATAAAATTACACTTCTGACAACGTCACAGCTCAAATAATACAGTATATTAATAATACACTTGCAACTGAATTTACATATTTACAAGTGCTAAAGAAAAGCACAAACTGCTTTTAAATAATATTTTTAGTTCTTGACTATAAACAGAGTTCTTGTTTGGTTTGATAATCTTTTGTGCTCAACTCTGTGATAAATTTGCACTGAACCTTAAACATTCATTTCAAAATCTGAAGGTTGCTGAGTTTAGAGGATATAAAAGCTCATGAAGTGAGTGATACAGTGGGGTGAGATTGAGCTTTATGAAATATACACTAGCCTCTTGTCCAAGCTTTCTTTATGAATTCCTCAGCAGAATACAGATTTGAATAATGTAAGAGCGATCGCCTGTGAATGAGAAGCTCGTCCCGCAGAGAGACGGAGACTGCAGCGGTCACATGACCAATTAAAACTGAGCGGCTAATGCTAATCTGGCTAATCTGTCAGCGCTGATAGGAATCACAGAGATTCAATGTAGTTTCAGTCTCAGACCAGACAGAGGAATGTGACATCACTGCAGTCTTATTTTACTGTCATTAATATATTATCATAGTTTTTCTGAAATTTGCTTTTTTTCAATTTTTATTTGAATTTTAGTTAAAACTTCTAGTGATTTTGTTGTATGTTTGTTTTTGTTTTTTTGTCATTTTATTTTAGTTTTTTAAATGGCAATGTTTCTTTTATTTCTGTTTTACTTTGATTTAAGTTTTTCAAATTTAATTAAGTTTTATTAATAATTAAAATTTGTTGTTATTTCTTATATTTGACTAATTTTGACTTTTTTTTATTAATTTTGTTGTGTTTTTTTGTTTGTTTTATTAGTATTTTTCATCTATATAGTTCGTATTATTTTTATATCCATTTTAGCTATTTAAGTACTTGAGAAATAATGTCTTTGCAACTACTTGAAATAAAATAAGATTACTTTTTTAATTTTATTTCAGTTAATGTTTATTTTACTTTTTTAATTATTGTTTTGTTTTCATTTTAAAAATATACCAATTGCAGTCATATAGCTGAGAAATATATAGTCACTTAAATAAGTCTCACTCTTTCTTCATTGGTAGAAACTTCCCAGCAGAACTTGGTGTCGTGCATGGCACTTTTATGTGGTCAATTTGCATCATTAATATGAGCAAATGAGTGATTATTGACAGCAGCTGTTACTACTGTATCCTGGTAACACTAAGGAAGTGTCATCATCACTTATGTAACTCTTAACATGTGCTCGCTTGTAACTGTTATCAGTGCATTGCAAGAGATGAAGAATGTGAGCTGCTGGCTGAAGGCAGTTTCTGCCGAGACATGCATCATGCATTAGTCTCCAGATTACACCGGGTTGAAAGCAAACAGCTCGTTCTTCACCAAACCTGTGAAAGCATCCTCAGTCTCTGAAGTGTTTGTCTTTCAGGCTCAGGTGGAAGCTCAGAGAGCCACACAGGAGTATCAGCGGGCCATCGAGATCCTGCGGGCCGCGAAGGAAACCATCTCTCTGGCCGAGGAGCGACTCCTGGAGGAGGACAGCCGGCAGTTTGACTCGGCCTGGCAGGAGATGCTCAACCACGCCACCCAGAGGGTGAGAGACACAGCACAACTGATTAAACCACAAGCTTCACAGTTCTTTAGCTGTAGACCACTGTTGTTTTGTGCATTATGCTATGCAGTTCATTTCTCTGAATTGCTCTGATTGGCCGTTCCAGGTGATGGAGGCGGAGCAAAGCAGGACACGCAGTGAAATCCAGCACAGAGAGACAGCTGCCAAATACAACGCCTCCATCAGCAACATGAGACAGCTGGAGAAAAAACTCAAACGCACCATCAACAAGTCCAGGTCAGAGGACACAAGTCAGGGGTTTTCATATACATACACTACTGCCCAAAAGTTTGGGGTCAGGATTATTTTTATTTTTATACTCAGAAAGGATGCATTAAATTGATTCATAGTGACAGTAAAGATGTTAAAGAATTTGATTTTAAATAAATTCTGTTCTTTTTTTTACTTTCTATGAACTTTCTAAATAATAGAAAGCACATTAGAAAGTTCATTAGTGCACAACTGTTTTCTAATAATAATAATCAGAAATGTTTCTTGAGCAGGATATCAGCATATTATTCTGATTTCTGAAGATCATGTGACAGTGAAGACTGGAGTAATGATGCTGAAAATACAGATTTGATCACAGGAATAAATTACAGTTTAACAGATATTCACATAGAAACCAGTTATTTAAAATAGTAATAATATTTCAGAAATTTTGATGTATTTTTGATAAAAAATAAACGCAGCCTTGGTTAGCACAAGAGACTTCTTTCAAAACATGAAAAATCTTACCAACCTCAAACATTTGAACTGTAGTGCATTTAAAATAAATTGATATTTCTCTCTCTCTGTATATGTCAAAACTGTTGCAAAACATTTAAAAACGCCCCACACTGAATACGATGACGTAATAGGCAAAACTCGAAGTTTACATAATGATCATATCGATCATGTTGTAATGGACATAAAAGGAAGACTCCCTAAAATCTTGCTGGAACAGGTTCTGACTGTAAGCACATGTTCTGCAGGGTCTGAACTCTCTTCAAACAGGCTCATATTTGGGAATAAAGTGATTTGTCCTTCAGAGTGCTCTGAGGGCCTCTGCTGTGGAAGTCTAGTTCAGTGTGACGTGTCTCTAATGAGCTCCAGATGTGCTCCTGCTCTGGAATGTGAGGGTTCTGCTGTTGCTATGGAAACTGGCTCTGATCTCTCTCTCTATCTCCCTCTGCAGGCCGTACTTTGAATTAAAGGCGAAGTATTACCTACAGCTCGAGGTACAGCAGTTTTTATTTTGAACAAGAAACATTTTAAGAATGATTCATCCCCAAATTTAATATATATATATATATATATATATATATATATATATATATATATATATGTGTGTGTGTGTGTGTGTGTGTGTGTGTGTAATTTTATTTAATCTGAATTTAGTTAAATTGCAATGATTTATTCATTATTGTGGTAATGATGCTTTTTATAAATAAATTATTTTATTACAGTATGTTTATATATAAAAAAATACTTCAATTAAATGTAATTATAAATTAATATTTTAGAAAAAAAAATGTAATTATATTTAAATATATTTGAAAAATGAATAAATAATGTCTTTATATATTTTATAAAAATGCAGTAATGGGAATCACCTTTAATAATAATGGACATTCCGAAATAAACAAGCAAATAAATAAATAAACCATCCAGACACATTACGTACAATTTGTAATGAGACATTTCTTTTGTTTTATTTAAAAAAATATTTCAATTAATTGTAAGTATATTAAAAAATATATATACTTTACAAATATTTTAAAATGTATATTTTAATATATGAAAATATTTGTTATTATTATATATTTCATATTTTATTAACAATACCATATGTAATACACTAATGGGAATCTCAGGATAAACACCATTAAAAATGGGTAATTACAACAACAACAAAAAACATTAATTTGGGGATAAATTTGTCTAATTTGTCATAAAAATAATGTTACAAAATAATAATAAAAAACCTACAATCAAGCAATATATAAATATACACATATATATTATCTTTTTTTTCTCAATATCATTAAGAAATGTGAGTTTTTGGATAATCATTTATTAATCTTTTTAGAAACACAAACTAACATGTAGATTTGATCTGATTGTGATCCTAATTGTCTGTGACCTGTTCTCCGCTTCTCCTCGTCCTCCCATTCAGCAACTGAAGCGACGAGTTGACGAGCGTCAGACTAAACTCACCCAGGCCAAAGCTGAGTATCGGACCGCTCTTCGAAACCTGGAGACCATCTCAGATGAGATCCACGCACGGCGTCGTCTGTCTGCCATGGGGCCCCGGGGCCGAGGGGTGGGGGCCGAAGATGACAGGACTGTCACAGATGACATCGCAAACTTCAAAATGGAGTCTGACGGCATATCGAGTAAGTGAGATCACAGATTAAAGCAAGACAGATCGGACTGTAATTCAGAGTGAAAGTCTCTCAGTCTGATTTAGCTTCAACTGTGCCTGTTTTAGACGGACATAAACAACTTTTCAGCTAATACAGTGACACAAAAAAGTCAATGTAATGCATCAGCTAACAAAATATCATATTTTCCCATATTAAACTAACACAATGTTTTGCTTGTTTTTTTTATTTCAGGGCTACTGTATACATTAAATCATTGTTTTGAAAGACAATTAATATTATATTCTATTACTGATATGAACTTGTTTTTATAATTGATTAACTTTACACTGTTATTGAACCAAGTCTGAATCTCACTTGAGCTGAATTATGAAACTACTTTAGAAACAGAATTTTAAATAGTCTAATATTTAATTAAAAAAAATTGCATCACAGATTTTATTATTATACTTTGAATTAAAGACAAAAAACTTTATCAGCTTCATGTTCATCCCAAAATCAAAGAAAGAAAATAATATTTAATATATTACAAAAAAAAAATTTATATGATAAACATTATATTTAGATTTCATAAAATATTTATATAATAAAAGAGTATACATTATTTCTATATTAAATATATTTCTATAGAAAATTATATATATATATATATATATATATATATATATATATATATATATATATATATATTTTTTTTTTTTTAAGGTTAGTTTTAAAACCATTAAGATTTTTTGCATTTATTTTTAAGGATTATTTTCATGACGAATAAGAATTATTTTCGACCTTTACTATCTGAATTATATCATATTTTAATTAAATTAAATTGTAATGGAATTGTGTCATGGAAGTTCTATTGTACTAAATTAATTTAAGTATACAAATCATTGTATAACAGTAGTTTTTGGATAGTTTTGATAATAATTTAATTAATTAGTTTTATTTATATTTAAAGAATATTGAACATAATACAATATTTTTTTTAATAAAATACTGAACTCATAATTGTTCAACTCCACCACTTATGAACCGAATCTGAACCAACCCTGAAATTGGACTGAATTTGAATGTGTCATTACATCATTGATTCTGTTACTCTCTTGTTTAAGCTGCTTTGAAACATCATCTACTGTTTAAAGCTCTATAGAAACACTTGTGACAGGAACTGTTTCTTGTCTCCATTCAGCAGTATGAAGTTGCAGACTAAATGCGTTCTGTGTTTGTTGTACAGTGATGTCTATGAATTTGGAGGACAGCTGTAATGGTTCACCATCAGAGGACGATCCTGAGACACGCTCCACCTGCAGCATGAGCTCCACATCTGCTCCTCTTGACCTGCCCTGTCCGTACACCTCCTCTACCTCCTCCTCCTCGTATCCTCTGCTCTCTTCCTCCTGCCCGTACCCTTCCTCTTCCTCCTCGTCCCCGCTCTCCCTCTCTGTCTGTCCTGACCGACTCCAGCTGCCGGGCTCGGGGTCTCTGGAGGGTTTCGAGCAGGTGTCTCCAGTGTTGGGTCCTCGTAGTGAGTGCAGCGGGGCCTCGTCACCCGACTGTGAACAGGAAAGAGGTGAGAGACAAAAGACCTTCAACTATCAGAACTGTATGGAGTAATAAACTACAGGCCAACTAATGTTTTATTTACTCATTTCTTGTGAGTGTAAAAGAGTGTTAATTTACTCATACTGTATCTTGTGAGTGTTCTTGGTTCAAATTAAGGTCAACTGACAAAATGTGCGACATAATGTTGATTTCCCACAAAAAAATTATTTAAAGTGGTAAGTGATTGGGGCTGATCTGTAAACCTGATATATTATCACTAATTTAAAACAAAACTAAATAAACTTTAAAGAAATGAGAGAATTTTTTTAAAACTACTTGTTTTAATTAGGCAACATTTGTAATGTGTAATTAAGTACTAAATTATCTGAAACTGAAATAAAAATTAATAATTAAAAATTAAGACTTTTAAAATCAACAAACTATATTAGCACAAAAAGGTAAAAATGACAAAAACACAATGAAACTAAAATGAAATGACAATGTAAAACATAAAATATGAAAATAATGATGTATGATACAAAAATAACTTTTCAGTAATTTTTTATTTTGTAAATTTATTTTACATAACAATAAACTGCAAAGCCAAACTGTAAAACAGATTAAGTAAAACACAAATGTTTAATAACAATTATTATAATAACAATATAATTTACGTCCCATTTATTTAGAAGTGCTCCATAACCCTATTTAGGAAAATGGTAATCACCATTATGCCACACATAACTTCAAAACATAAAGATTTAATTAATTTTTAAGTATTATGCATTCATATGATTACCACTTTTTTTGGTGAACATTTTTTGTTACATCATACGGAAATCCAAAATCCAGAAAAATTTGAACTGAGAAGTTTGTCCACATTTTATTAAATTAGGAAATTGTTATTAATAAATTAAATTGATTAGACATGCTTTTGAATTTGATAAAACTTGATCAAATTGGATGAAACCATTAAATTCTAATCCAGTAAAATTCAAATGACAAGCATTTGTGTTTTTGTGTGTTTTCTAACAGGTGAGAGGGCAGAAGGAGCAGAAGTTAAACCTGGACCCTCAAACACCCTCAGCAGTCAGAGAAGCTCCCGTCTGGAGAAGAGCCTGCGCAGTTTATCTCTGGACAACGACACAGACGCTCATCCATTCAGTGTGAGCTCAAACACAGCAGCAGTGCTGCTTCTCAACAGTGTTTAACCTCAGAAACCAGCACCTGCTCTGGATCTGAGACGACAGTGTGATGCTTCAAAGGAAACATCATGAACTATTCTCATCCTAGTGTTAAAGAGAGCTCATCTCAGACTGGCCTGAACCCAGAAAAACCATGAAGTATTCGTCATGCAGACATCAGCTATGACGTGAACCTTTCATCATCACTGAGCGGATGTTCTTCATGTCTTCCTCAAATGTGTTCTTCGTGTTTCCTCTCGTTTTCCACTCCACAGGTCGTAACGTAAAGAGGGACTCACGTAGTTCAAAGCTATATATTTATACTCAACGTTTTATCTCACTATCATGAAGTTATTGATGTGTTTTCATTCAAGGAAGTTCTTATTTGTGCAATAAACAGATGTTCACAGCACGAGTCTCTTTCCACTGTTATGATTTCACAGTAAGACGTCTTTATTACAAAACATGGTCTTGATCTTGCAATCTTTGATCCCAACAGAGCTCTTAAACAAGGCCTCAGTCTCAAACCTGAAGAAATAATCACTCATTTGACAGATTTTCATGGAACTGAAATAAATACGTTTTAACAAATACTTTAGATTCATTTTTATTCGGAAATGGAGGATTTGCATTCGAGAGAAACGGAGGAGATTTGTTAATACAGGGATGAAATCTAGTCACCTTTGTCCAACAATCATCATTTGTGTGATTCAATTGATTTTTACATTTTTGCTACTTTATACATGAGTTTGAAACAGTGCTGAAAAAAAGCTATAATTTTTATTATATTTAAAATGTTATAAGAATGGAGACTTTTTTGATGTGCAACGAGGAATTTTCCAGCCATTATTCACGTTAACCCTTTTTCACACAAATCAAAAACCACCTCAAGCCAGCGTAAAACTTTTTTTCATGAATTAAGGGATTTGTTTTTTCAGAAATTTGGCATTTCCATCACTGCTTTATGATATAATACTTCAGAATATGCATAAAAACAGAGTGATGGTAGCTACTGGGGGATCCTCTGCTGCCATCTACTAGTTATGTCAGAAATATCAAATCATTTTCATTTGAAAAGTGCTTGTTTTCCACCAGGTGGCAGAAATCTTACACTTAAGCATAGGCCTATTTTTTTCTAGGAATTAACAAGTCTTCCCGGATACAGTCACCAATTTACTCAGCAACGTCAGCAGATCTCCGGGTTAATCGATGAGCAGAGCAGAAGAGAAGAGACACTCGTAAACGAGAACCAGCCTAGTGGTTAGAGAGTTTGACTCCTAACCCAATACTACATCTGAGGTGCTCCTGAGAAAGGCACCGAACCTCCAACTGCTCCCAGAGGGCCACAGAATAAAGGATGCCCACTGCTCTGAGTGTGTGTTCACAGTGTGTGTGTGCACTTTGGATGGGTTAAATACAGAGCACGAATTCTGAGTATGGGTCACCATACTTGGCTGAATGCCTCTTCACTTTCAGTCAGCATTCAACATCTGACAAACACGAGATCACTGATTCATGAGAACTGGAACACAACAAAATACAGAATTGAAACATGTGTCTAGGAATAATTCTGAATGAATATTTTCAGTTTCACCTTTGTTGTGTTCAACGGCTTCACCCATTTCCTCTTTTTAAATTGATTTCCCCGCAGTATAAACTAATAGAATCAGATGCAACAATAATTTCTCATATTTGTTACTTTATTTGTTACTGTATGTTAAACAGTTGAGTTTTATTATTTTTGAATCCACCACAGCCATGGCCTCACAACCCGTTTAAGAGCGGTAACCTCATGTACTTGTAGTTTATGCTGTTTTTCTTTAGCATTAGTTTATATACATTTTTTATACACGTTGCAAACATTTTAGTTACAAACAACTCACAGGACATAGTTCATTTCACATACATTGAATGTTATTTATTTGACCATACAGAAGTATATTTTCGGGAGCGCGCACCATTAGTTACTTTTGGATTGTCATTCTGTTTGTATAAATATTTGTTTCTGAGCTTACTGGTGTTGGATTCCACCCGGGATAGATCCAGGAAGTTGGCTGGCTTAAAGGGGTGGCGTTTGGAGCAGGAGCAGTTTTAAAGGGGAGGTGGCCTAACTGGACACTACCATTGTTTGTTATGTCCGGTGGAATAGCTCATTCTGTCCTTAGATATTTTGGAGTTTGGATTTATAATATATTATATTATATTGAGCTAAGCCAGTACTAGCTTACGGACAGTATCGAATGGCTGAACAAGTGAAAATTGTGGGAGGGAATAAACCGGTTCAATTGAGTGAGTCATTTGCGCTGGAACTGATCCGACTGATTCGGCATTTAACTTTGAACCCAGTTCAAAAAGGCCTTTCATTTACACTTCTTAAAAGCACATTGTAAAATAGAGCTTTTCGGAACTCTGTTAATCAGTTAAATCGTTATTGCTTTACATATTTCAAAGCGATCCAATTTACATTCACTAATCATTTCTTTTAGATCGTGACTTCGGAGCCTGAATCAGATCAGAGCGTGTTCGGGAATCTTTGGATTCAGATGGGAATTTTGGAGCAAGTATGCAAACCATTTCGCAGATTAAAGTCCCTGGTTTACGAATCGTTTTTTCAGAGATATATTAATAATTCTTAATAAAACTTTAGACTGCTCCACACCCTCCTAAAATAAACATGCCCCCACATGTCTACATCACGATGTGGGAAGATTTGCATAAGACCATCCAAATGTTTACACAAAAAGGAAAAATGCCTAACTTTGATTCTCGCTATTACCACTGTCACCAAGTTGTGTTTCGTTGTGGAAGCGAAAATACTTCGTTTGGCCTTCCAAAAGTAGAAAATCAGAAAACTAGAAATCAGTGGTTAAGTTGTATTAACAACACTGTTCCCCGAACAGTTCCACCCGAATATTCAGATGTGTGCAGCACATTTTATGGAGGACTGTCTCCTGATCCTGGAAGAGTAGACTACAGTGCCGGCTCTCCTGCCTCATAGTCTGTAAGCACGTTTACATATGTAAAGACTTTGCCAATGATGATTCAAACGTGAGTTTTGAGCAGTGTAGAGTAGCGCATGTTGTTTGTTGTTTCTCCGATCACAAATGCAGACATGGTTTTATGTTTACGAGGCACAGTGCAACGCAACGAGTAAAAAGACAGTATGAATCATTATAATCCATTATTATGTCTCCGCTGGATGCAACAAATGGCTTGTTTGTAATGTGTTTTATTGTTTTTATCTTGACACACTGCTGTTCTGACTATTGAATGTAAAATATGTTCTGACAGGGACAAACATCACAGTACGTAAGGGGCGTAACCAGTGGCGGACTGGGACAGTAAATCAGGGAATTTGACTCCACCCCAGGCCTCCTCTGTTGCTGCAGACACCACCCAATTCATGTGTCCACCAGACTGCTAAACTCTTTGGCTCTTTCAGTGGTTTGAATTGGGTTATACTTAAAAAATAAATCAAAATCCTTAGACTGTGAACGGCAAAATAATCAAATGAAGTATCAAGAAGTATCAAGGCATTCACTGTCTCTATCATCTTTCCCTGAATCCCTCTCTCTCTCACTCTGCACATTGAGTTTCTCTGCAATATGAAATAAGCACTTTTCTATATTAATTATGCAACCATCAATTGTATGTCCCAATGATCACAGTCCTACTACTGATGACCTTATAAATCATAAAAGCACATATTGTTCTAAGAGTATAGCTAGCATGTTTAGTTTCGCTAATAGCTTAAACTTTACCTGAAGGTTCCTGCTCTGACTCAAAAGCTGAACTGTCCAAAAGCTTAACTGTTTTTTTTTTTTTTATATATATATATATATATATATAGATTTTATCTATTGTAAGTCTATTCTATCTATTGTAAGTTTCGCTGTTCTACAGTGATCATTATGTGCAGCTGCTTTAAGTCGAACGTGGTAGCCCAGAGTGCAGTATGGACGATGGGGCGGGGCGACACGTTGTCGCTTCTATATAAAAACATAATACATTTAATCACCCCTTTAAACACTTTATAAAATCATTGGTAATTGAAATATTACACCAAATTGTCACAACTAAATTAAAAATTCATTATGAACAATGCATAGCAAATGATGTTACCATCAAATATGAGAAACCTTAAAGAATGATAGACTGATGTAAATGACTGAAACCTGTTGTCATGCACGTGTTTGCCATAGCTTTTGTTATTAAAACATTATACAATGCAAAGTTTAACTTTAAATGACATCAATTAATACATCAAAACCAGTTGATCTCAGTTCATTCTCTATTTCCCTTCAATGAACTTGGAACAAAATCATGTGTAAACAAAAGCCCAGAAGATCACCGCGTCGGCCTCTTCCCTGTACCCTGGTGGGTTAAACTTGAAAAGGGCTCTGCACTGCAAGCGTTCCCTGATGCTGTACATCCGTCTGAACTCGTTCCGGTCAGGAGACAGGAGGACAATTCTTCCAGTTGGCCACAACTTATAGTGTAAAGACAAAATACAGGAAAGATAATAATAATAATAAAAAAAAGTTTAACAGCCTCATACTACAAAATTCAATTGGAGAATGAGCATTAAATAGGGGGAAATCTTACTGTCTAGCCAGGCAAACTGTGCCGCTTTCCGAAAAACTTCTGCAAACCAGAGAAAGTGTCAAATATGCAGAGTCACCCACTGACAAAATAACTTCCCTGAGGATTTCCAGGGGAAGCTATTAAATCAAAAACATACATAGGTTTATTTATACATGTATATAAAAGTTATTAAACATTATATAAACACTGAATACATACAACCTTGCTTTAAACAAACTCTATAGATTGTTGTCACAACTGCATACTCATTCTTTTATAATACCACTAATAAAATGTTAATATATACAGTACTGTGCAGAATTATTAGGCTTGTTAGTATTTTCACATTGAAAAAAATAGTTTTAAGCCAATTATTTATATATTTTGCTGTAGTGTGTCAGTAGGATATATTAGTTTACATTTCCACACATTCATTTTGCCATTAATTGTAATAATCCAGTGAGATATTTGTATATATTTGTATGCATGATCCACATGAAGATCTTTTACATTGAATATAAATATTTCTGTCTTATATGGTGAACAAAATCCACATTAGATCACAAACAAAAGTTATTTAAAACACTCGCTGCTGTCTGAAAATGAATTAAGCTCAAATGTTTTTAAATGTCTTTGATGCTTTTGTTAACTGATAGCTATATATGAAATAATCCAAGGTGTTGACCAATATAGCACTTGTACATAATCCCAATTTAATATCTGAACAACTATGTAGCTGTAATAACTAAAATACCTCTGCATGTACACACATGTATGTAATTATTAGTTCTTAATGAATGTATGTGCACAAATAACCTGCTTTGCTGGACTCATTGTCTTTTGAATGGTGAAGTTCCCCCCTTCAGTGGTTGAGCTCTAAAAGAACAAATGTCAAGAGGTAGGTATATTGCTAGATATAGTACAGAGTAATGTTTCATGTAGCAACATTCAAACAGCTACATACATTTGCGGAGTGAAGCCGTCCAGGAGAACAGAACACCACCACCTCATGATCACGTCATCCTGAATAATAATAATAATAATAATAATAATAATAATATACACAGAAAAATCATGCATGTCTGTTCAAATAACTTGACAAATGTAATGGCATACCTCTGTAAAATCAAACCTAAGAACTAAAGCCATGTACAGAGTGTACGGTTACAATCCACAAAGAACAATAAAATAAGCAATTTATAACAATTATTAACAATAAATATTTAAATTGAACGTACCATGGATAAATAAATGATCGAACATCGCATTTAATATTATATGATTAGATATTTACACAACCACTTTTACTCACCTCATGCAATCAACGTGGAATAGCGTTATTACTCTGCTGCTGCAGGTGCCACCGTTCTGTTTGTTTCATCGCAAACTGCCCCCTGCTGGCTCGGAGGAAAATGTCAAAGGCGGGGAAAACAAATATGGGCCGCCCCGAAGTGTCGCCCCGCCCCATCGTCCAGACTGCACTCTGGGGTTACTCAGTCGAACACTAATTTATAATGCTGCTCCGTGTGAAAGCGCGCAGGTGATGGAGATTTACCGCTGAATACACCGGCTTTACTGACAAGATAAATTAAATATCGCGTGTGATTTATCGTGCAGCCCAACTGCCTAAAATATAAAGTATTGGTAAATAAACCTAACTAACGAGACACGTGTTAACAGGCTAGATATCGGCCTACTCGGACTACATAGTGCTTGCAGAAAATAACATAATACACAAAGGGAATGTTTCTGTCACCCACTAACAAAATATTTATGTCTTATTACCTGAGATCATCCGGGATTTGTCTGCTGACGCTGGTTATCCACTATGGTTATCCATCTCATTCTTCGCACAGCAGCCGAGTAGGGGGAGGCTGCAGACCTGGAGCCGGTAGATATAGGCCCCAAGCAGTTTTACGTCCCTGATGTTCCTCATGCGTCCAGTAGGGGGAGGCTGTATATTAGTATATGAGCCTAGTCATCAAAACAGCGATACGAATTGAGGTATGTAAATAAGTTATTGTTGTTGATTTTATTGTAATGATGCAACATTTATTATTTATAAACGATTGATGCGATATCAATTCAAAAGATGGGTCAATAATTTATTTCGAGAGGCAAGAGGACTTGATTGAGTCAGTCTGTCTGACTCAAACTTAGCTAACCACGTGTAGGTTAAGCTGCCCCTAGTCTTCTCTTTACCCGCTCTGTCTCACTCACTTTTAAAATTAATTACATTTTTATTTTGTTGTCTGTCTTTAGCTTGCATGACATGGCTTCTTCTGGTAAGACCCTGTTTACTCCTTGGATTTAAACATACTCCACATGGTTTCTGGAGCAAATTAGAGTGGATAATCACAAATGTGTGATTTATTTTTTATTTTTTTTGACAGTCTATGATGTGAACACACAAAATACACATTTATAGGCATGTATGTATTTATGCAAATCTCTAAGTCTCTGCACAAGTTGAACTGCACACTCACTCAAGTATTATGTCAAATAATACAAACATATGTCATGCATGATAAAACCTACATTAAAAACTTTGGTCTCATATGGTTTAAATGTAGATTTTGATTTGAGTTGTTTCTTATAAATGAAATGATCTAATTATCTAATGTATATCTTAATATACAGTTTTCTTAAAATAGCTTACTTATCTGGACAAATGTATGTGCATTTAATGTGTGTTTTATCATACTCTGTCTTTAGTTGTTTAACTTGTATCTCATAAAGGTGTGTGTTTGCTTTAGGAGGCTGAGGAGAAATTCCTGCGAGGACCTGTCATTGACGCAAGGTACTGTAAGGATCCTATAAAGGAAATATTTATAATTAACCATTGTTTCTACCACTATGCAACTTTTGCTTTATTTATTTTTATCAGTGAGCGGGAGCACTTTGACAGCAGGATAAAAAAACAATAAAAGAAGAGAGGCAAGCCATAGGAGAGTCTACAGGAGTCATGCTGTTAAGAAATAAAGGTCATGGTGTTAATAAATATTTTTGTGAACAACAATATTGTCTCTTTCTTTTAAATGACCCTTGGAGTTTTAGAAAAGGGTTAAATTGTGTTTGTCTTCATAAAATGCTATGTAGGACATGTTTTGTTGCAGCCAATGGTGACGCTGAAGCCTCCCCTGATTTACATGAAACTCAAACTGCAACTTTTAGAAACGCAAGCGCAGAACGACAAGAGCAAAGGGGAAAAGACCACAAGCACACAAAAAAATAAAATATGAGCAGGAAACCTGATTTTGTTTGCGATTTGGAAAATGTTGAATTCATGTTTCAGATTTGTGTAATCCATGACTGCACTGTTTGTTAGTAAAAAAAAATTGCATTTGTTTTTTGGTTTTGTGCATTATTATTTTACACGTGTTTTTAAATATTTTATTTATGCGCATTATTTTTAGATCTGTGACTGCAATACATTTAGCGGGAAAATAATCCCATATTACCTAGTTCTAATTACGTTTTCCACGCGTGTTTAGGAGTGATAGGTGAACTCGTATTTTTGTTTCAACGATGTGCCTTTTAACAGTATCAAGTATATTCAAAAACTAAACAAATCGTGCCTAAAAAGTTCAGGCATCTAGGCTAATGTAAAGTTACATGATGAAGTCATACTAGAGCACCTGTGCATTTTGAATGCGTTCTTTCAGTGCATTCTTCCGTGTATTCTAATACAGGCCCGTCGTCAAGGGGGGGCAGTGCCCCCCCAAATGACTTTTTGTGCCCCCCTAAACGTAACGCACAGAACAATTAACCAAACTTGCATTACTGTGCATTCACACCGCCGGCGTCGAGAGCGTCAAAGTGGCCGGAAGTCATTCATTTTCAATGTAAACCAGCGTCGAGCGGCGCGGCGCGACTTGGCCTTTGAGAGCGTCGAGCAGAGTTGAAATCAAGGCAACTTTATGGTAATGAGCTATGACGCGGTTGGGCAGCAACCAATCGGTACGTAGAAGTCAACCGCTTGAGAGGATTCCAGAGGACGCAGCTCCGATCCCAAGCAAAATAGAGGACAGGTTGATTATTGCTGTTTCGCGTTTGCAGTAATCTATGATGTGTCCCTGTTTACGTACAGGGACATAAAAAATAACTAAAAGTGATACGTGGACCAAGGTGTCTGAGATCGTTCATTTTAAGTAAAGGATCTTAATATTTCATCCACAACAACATTTAATGAGACTAATTTATACCGTTAACCTCCTTGTGGTTAATCTGCATAAGATCAAAAAGTCTGTATGCTTTGCGGCCACTTTCAATTTAAATCAAGCAGTCTATCAACGTCACAGCACTCACGCATCTTTCTGCAGTGTCGTGAGCAGAGAGGCAAGAGCGCTTTTTGACGCTCCCGACGCCGCTGGAGTGAACGCGCAGTTAGACGTTAGATACGGATTTAGATTATTGCACTAATAACGTTGTTTCAGCAGAACTTGGCTCACATGAACAGTAATCACTACAACGGTAACACTAGAAATGCATAACACATTACCTTCAGAAATGATTCAGACGATTCATTATTCAACGCATTATTACACAGAACATAATTTTAAATATAATTATATTCATAAATGACTGTTAAAACATCCCAAAACAGCACCCAAACCTTGCAAAGACCTACCTCATTAATTATTCAAATACAACAGCCAATGGCAAGTCTCCAGCAGCAGACCTTTCAATATGTTATTTTTGTGTTAGTAGTTTTATTAATTCAAATTACAATATGCAGTTTGTGTGTATAAGTATATGTATATGTATATATAAATCATGCAATTCATTTAGTTAAGCATACAGTATTGTATTGTTTATACTCAATTCCTTTGCGCAGCTGAGCTGCGAGTTGCATGTGATCTCAGAATAAATGTTTGGCGGTTTTGGAAATGTTAAGAGACAATAAACAGATACGTCGAGATCAAACGGTGAAGTATTTTATTTGAATAATTGAACAAAACAAGACTATTGTGGTCTATTTTAGTTATAGCCTAATATGGGTTTATGTTATGGTCCGTCTCAGATCATTAAAAAAAGTGTGCCCCCCTATGAAAATTAAATGCCCCCCCATTTGGTTTGTTCTGGCGACGGCCCTGTTTTAATACATTTATGAATGCACGTGAATGATCACAAAATTCAAGATATGGGGGTTAGAAAATATATTTTCTATATATTTATATCATTTTATGTAGTTAATCAATATCACACAAGAGTGCCATGTCAGTTTTTCTCAAAAAATCTGCATGATTAAAATGTGATATTAAGTTACTACAAACAATAATTTTATTACAAATACAAAATATTGCAGAATAATGTAATATAGCCTATGAATAATAGCCTAAAGAACCTTTGTGCCAAAAGGGTTCTTTCTTGTCATTATAGAACATTTTTGTTTAAGCATAAAAGGTTCTTTGGAGTTGAGTAAAGAACCCTATGGTTCTATATAGGACCCCAATGAACCCTTTTTGCTAAGGTTGTGTTGTCATAACGTTCACCTTGGAGATTGAAAATGTTTATTTTTTAAGACCCCAGGAGCCCAAATTCAGACCCAGAACAATAAAACCCACAGAAGGAGTTCAAAGGAGGAATCTTTATATTACCAAACTGCAGGGAGAGGAAGAGTAGATATAAGTCATGATCTGCAAGATTAACCACAATCTGATGTGATCAGTAAGTAAGAGAATAGTAAGAGAGTGATCTGCTCACCTGGTTATGTTCGTGGATGTTTCAACGTGGAAAGCAGCTTGGAATGGAAATATGGATATTTTATTCTTTAACAACATACTTTTCTTACCTTAAAATCAGTAAATGTTATGAACTTCAGATTTTGAATCATTTGAGTCAGTTCGGGAGTTCAGAGCGTGATTCATTTGAGTCAGTTTGGGAGTTCAAAGCGGGTTCGCGAATCATTTGAGTCAGTTTGGGGATCGCAAATCATTTGAATCTGTTCGGGAGTTTGGAACGGGATCGCAAATCATTTGAGTCAGTTTGGGAATCGCGAATCATTTGAATCATGTCGGGAGTTCGTAGCGGGTTCGCGAATCATTTGAGTCAGTTTGGGGATCGCAAATCATTTGAATCTGTTCGGGAGTTTGGAACGGGATCGCAAATCATTTGAGTCAGTTTGGGAAAGGCAAATCATTTGAATCAGTTCGGGAGTTCGTAGCGGGATCGCGAATCATTTGAGTCAGTTTGGGAGTTTGGAGCGGGATCGCGAATCATTTAGTCATTTCGGGAGTTCAAGCGGGTTCGCGAATCATTTCAGTCAGTTCGGGAGTTCAAAGCGGGTTCGCGAATCATTTGAGTCAGTTTGGGGGATCACGAATCATTTGAATCAGTTCGGGAGTTCGTAGCGGGTTCGCGAATCATTTGAGTCAATTCGGGAGTTCAAAGCGGATTCGCAAATCATCAGTTTGGGGATCGCAAATCATTTTAATCAGTTCGGGAGTCAGTAGCGGGATCGCGAATCATTTGAGTCAGTTTGAGAGCTCGGAGCGGGTTCGCAAATCATTTGGTCAATTCGGGTGTTCAAAGCGGGTTCGCAAATCATTTGAGTCAGTTTGGGGATTGCAAATCATTTGAATCAGTTCGGGAGTTCGTAGCGGGATCGCGAATCATTTGAGTCAGTTTGGGGTTCGCGAATCATAGCTGTATATGGATAGCCCAGGCATTTTTAACTAATTTAGTAGCTAGTTCTAATTACGTTTTCCAAGCGTGTAACTTGTATTTTTTGTTTTACTGATGTGCCTTTTGGTACCGGGTCCGAAAATAGCATGCCAGATGTTTGTGTCTCATTTGCATATCCTTCCTTATATGGTATATGGTGGGTTCATTTGAAAGCTTAGAGTGTTTTCTTTACAAAGAATACCATTAATTGGGGTTTTATGATACATAAAGTAGTCAAATTAAGCTAAGAAATATATCCCCCCCCCCCCCCATAAATTTCCATCTAACGATTGCGAATACGTTTTCATAAGAATGTGTATTTAAAATATTTTTCACAAAACAGTCAAGTCATATATCACAAGAAAGCTCTCATTCTCAGGAACCAAACTTTCTGAGCTTACACTGTAGCATTAGTATAGGCAGGCATTCAAAATTAGGTAGGAAAATGAAAAACGGAAATCCCCAAAATAGCATTTGTGCTTAAGAGGTTAACAGTATTAAGTATATTCAAAAACTAAATAAATCATGCCTAAAAAGTGCAGGCATCTAGGCTGATATAAAGTTACATGATGAAGTTATACTAGTGCGTGTGTGCATTTTGAGTGCGTTCTTTCACTGCATTATTCGGTGTATTCAAATACATTTATGAATGCATGTGAATGATCATAAAATTCAAGATATCGGGTTTAGAAAATGTATATATTTATGTCATTTTATGTAGTAAATCAATATCACACAAAGTTTTTTTTTTTTTTACCTTAAAAGGCATTAACATTTAATTACATTAATTACATAAAGTGCATTTTCTTTCCAGAAGTTATGACCAATACAAATGTCTTTGCACTGGTTTAAACTGGAATTGCAATACAGGTGTCTGTTGTCACTGTCTCCAGCTTATCCTCACATTAATTTTCCAGTGTACGGTGTCTATATACTTAAGCCCAAAGTAAACCGTAGCTTCTTTTTTATGCCTATGCTAGGGTGTGGTAATGGTTATTCGTGCTTTGATGCATCAGATAAGCTACTGGTTGATCATCAGCTAGGATCAAATACAGTCACGCAAGTCCGGTATTTAGTTTCGTTTTGTGCAGACGATGTTTAAAGTCTCATAATCCATGCTATCTTGTTTGCTTTACCAAAACATTTATCAATTCGGTTTCCCTTTTATTATTCACATATTTCTATCTTCATAATATTCTTTCTAAAATTGTAAACTTTATATTATACTAAAATATTTTGTGTACTATAT
Organism: Carassius gibelio; assembly: GCF_023724105.1. NCBI lineage: Eukaryota > Metazoa > Chordata > Actinopteri > Cypriniformes > Cyprinidae > Carassius > Carassius gibelio. The sequence continues at coordinate 34,468,529 of NC_068414.1, forward strand.
TTTGTCTGTACATTTTGCATTTAGTCATTTAGCAGACACTTTTATCCAAAACTTACAAATGAAGACAACTGAAGGAATCAAAATAAAAGTGCTATAGCAAGTCTCAGTTAGCTTAAACACAGTACACATAGCATGGGATTTTAAATAATATAATAAATAAAAAGAAAACAGATAGAATAGAAAAAGAATAGAGCAAGCTAGTGTTAGAGGTATTTTTTTTATAATTGTGTAATAAATGAAAAGAAAATACAAAAAGACAAGAAAGATAGTTGGATTTTTAAAATTTATTTATTTATTTTTTAAAGAATAGAATTAGAATAATGAGTGTTAAAGTTAGAGGGTCAAATAAAGATAGAAGAGGTGTGTTTTAAGCCGATTCTTGTAGATGCCTGCTCGGATTGAGTTGGGCAGGTCATTTCACCAGGTGGAAACATGTTGTATTATATTTTTATTTTTTGTTTTCAGATTTCAAGGTAGCACATCTTAGAAGGGCAATCCTGTCTTTTATTATACTGCATTGCATGTAAGAGCTTTTGAGGGATGCTATTTCAATGTGACGCCAGACCCATGTTGTTTCGTCAAATTTGAGTTGGGTGTTCTGTTTGACTTCTCTTATTTATCCTTTATCCTGTTTGTCTGTTTATTCTCTTTCCTTAAGGTTGACAATTTATATTTTCATATTTGACAGACCAGTCCTTAGATGAGCATACTATACAGCTCATTTTGCATGCATTTTGAAGCTTTGCCAGTTGAAACTTTCAAGCGATTTTAAGTTGTTCAAGCACCCATGCAGTTTTTTTTGTGAGTGTTTTTTTTTTTGTATAGTTTATTCAATTTCTGTAGTATTACTTACTTCTGTTACACAATACAGATCCTTTTTAATAATTATATCTAAACTTCTACCCTTAACATGTTTTTTAGCAGGTGAAAGGTTGTTTAGAAATGTTGGTAACACTTTCTATGAAGCCCGTATTTATAATACATTATGAAATGTTCTTACGGCATTAGAATGAATGCATAATGCATTATAAAAGAACTTATAATATGTTGTATCATCTCATCAATATATAAAAAAACAATTTTAATATATTATATTTACTTAATTCTTGATTATAGCTTTTAAGAGTATGAGGATTTATAACACAATGAACACGTTGCATCCACTTTTACATAGGATAATACTTTTCATAGTTATAATGTATTATAAGTCTCATATCTTTTTCTGATGCTACTTTACTTAAACCGGTCAAAGAACCCTATAAGTAATAATAATAATAATAAATATCTCAAACAGCCATAAGATCAGATATCAGATCAGATGAATGTGTAATATGACAAATTTGCTTTGAACAATTTTTTATTGTAATATCAGTTTGATTATTTTGATGGTACCCTTTAGACAGCTGTTGATAAGTATCTCTGAAACTACA